>NW_026000021.1:4835446-4885985 GCF_001458135.2 Marmota marmota marmota
TCTCTCTCTCTCTCTCTCTCTCCCTCCCTCCCTCCCCGCCTCTCTCTTTAAAAAAAAAAAATTGTTGATCATGAGAACTAGCAATCCCACCACTAGGTAGAAATTACATGGGATAGCTGCACTCCCACATTCATTATGGCATTATTCATAATGGCCAAGTTTCAGAGGCAACCTAAGTCCATAAATGGATGAGTGGATAAAGATAATGTAGTATATATACCCAATGGATTACCATTCAGCCTTGAAAAAGATGGAAATTCTTTCATTTACAAAAAATAACCTGTATGATTTAGGAGGACATTATGCTGAGTGAAAGAATTCAGACACAGAAAGACAAATACAGTATGATCTTACTTCTATCTGGGATCTAAAAGAGTTGTACTCATAGAATTAGTGAGTTGAATAACTATTACCACAGCCAGGGGAATAAAAGGGAGAGAGGAAAGAATGGAAAATTATTGGGTAAAGTATACAAAGTTTCAGATAAGAGAAATAAATCTTGAGGTCTATTACATGGAAGGTAGCTATGGGCAATGATTTATATTTCAAAATAAGAGAATAATTTCAAATGTCTTGCCACAAAATATTGGATAAATGAGTCATAGATATGTTAAATAGCTAGATTTGATAATTTTACACTATACACATGTATAAAATTATCATATGATACCCCCAAATATATACAACTATGCTTTATCAGTTAAAATGTAATAGAAAGTGATATCTGCAGTCAATAAGAATACCTGTTCCCCCTTTCCTAGATAAATCTGCTGACCACTTACTCAAATTAGCAAGACATGTTAATATCTTTCCTATAATTCATTGAAATTGAAGAACAAGCTCTTCTCATTTTTTAACACTAATCATTATCAGTTATTATAAAAGCAAAACAATATAACTTTAAAAATTACATTTTCTACAGCCTCTAGGGTGCAATTCTATTTATTCCATTTTTTAAAAGGAATTAAAACAGTTCTGTGAGAAGCAAATATTTGGGCTTGAACTTTGAAAATTGTAAACTTAATTTTGTCATCAACCAGTTTGGTAGTCTGAAATAAGCCACTCAATCTTTTGGTGACATAGCTTCATACTATCAAATGGGCATAATAACATGACTTACTTCAATCTCAAATGTTTTTGTAAGAGTAAAATCAGATTTTAAAGTAGCCGTCAATGTGGACATCATTTAGAAATAAGAATGTGTTATAGTCGGGTGTCTTCCCTGAGTCCAAATTGGATCATGTTTAATTTGGATTATTGTTAGTGAACCTAGAGAGTCTGAAATTCTGAGTTATCTTTTTGTGTGACTAAATTCCCCAAGGTAGTTAGTCGATAATATGTGATTTTTTCTTTTCTTTTATTTTGTCAATTTCCTGGAGAGGTTGTCTCATTATAGAGGTATCTGGCCTCAGGTCTGGGGAAAGAGTTTGAAAATAGTGGGGGAGAATGATATCAATAAAGGGATTTTTTTTTTCCCTTTAAGTAGAATCAATTAATTTATTTTTGATTGACATATATGTAAATATATATGGTAATATGCATGCAAATAACTCCAAAACTGAGACGAATATGCAAAAGTAGAAATGAGGCAACTAGCAAATTCTCAAATGCCAAGGTCTTTTCATTTCATTTATTTTTTCTTCAGAGCCCATTGATTTAAAATCCAGAGCAATCACTTTTCACTATTGACTCACAACACTCAATAGCCCTGAAACCCAGTCTTGGATATTCCATTCTGGCCATTCAGTTTCTAAATATCCTGTGGATTATTCCAGATCATGAAGAAAAAAGGTAATAGTTAGGTTACAATCCTACTAATGAGGTGATATTTATAGGTTTTATTTTTAATACAAGAGGCTAATTATCCACTGAGTAGATACAGCTCTGATCTACCAAAATGTAAGTCTATATTTAGTGACACCAGATGACAGGGCTGAAAAAGTTGTTTTGGGATGCAATCAAACGGCATTTAAATATTTTAAAAGTTTAAATACCTTCATCCCTTATTACCTATATTTATACTTGTCCTCTCCTTTTAAATTATGCACAACCATGAAACAGCCTTTTCTGGAATCTCATACTTGATTATATTCCCAGCTTATGTATTTAAGATATTGGTTACTAGCTAATTTATATTCTTTTACTAGTTGTTGAATTTACATAAAATATTTGTCTTCTCTAGGCTGACACCTTAAATGAGAAGTGAAAAGTACTGGGCTGATTACGGAGATCCTTTCCTTTTCTATTTCTAACACCATATTATATATGCATACATAGAGAAATTGAGTGAGATGGAAATGTTTTTGTAAGATTTCTGTTCACATACAACACAAAAATTTGGAAAAACTAGTGAACTGGATCCACATGAACAAGAAACTCTAGTTTAAAATATTTCCATCTTTGGTCATTTTGCTAAAAGTATCCACAAATTAAACATCTGGATAGAAAGAAAAGAAAAAAAAAGAGTAGCACAAATGTCTCTGTGCTAGATGCATGTGATATGGAACAATTGGCAAGATTCTGAAATTCTTCTTTGCTATACGCAGAGCAAATAACTCGCATCCCTTGTTGTCTTCATCCATCATTCTATCGAAGAGAAAATACTAAGAAATGAGGAGAGAACTAACATCTGACTGCCTCATGCATTTCAACACCATATTAAATTTTCCATACACAGCTTCTTATTTCATATTCATAATTCACCCCAATGATGTAGAAATTATCTATCCCGATACATAAACTAACAAGCAGAAACACAGATAGTTGTGTGGAGTCAGACTCTTAAACCCAAGTAGGATAACTGCAATGTCACCACAGGAATGCCTGTGAAGGAGAGCTGAGATCTGCATGTGACAACCAGTGATTTCCCCCTCCTTCAGCATCAGTTACAGTCCCTGCAGTCTCACCTCATT
This sequence comes from Marmota marmota marmota, assembly GCF_001458135.2. NCBI lineage: Eukaryota > Metazoa > Chordata > Mammalia > Rodentia > Sciuridae > Marmota > Marmota marmota. Next base: position 4,838,359 of record NW_026000021.1, read on the forward strand.
GGTTTGTTTCCTTCTTGTCTTCTGTACCAGCATTAGGCCCTTTCAGGATAAGGATGCAGTTTTTAAAATCTTCCATTTTCTTTCTAATGCCCTTACCTAGGTCCAACCCCTCCCACCCCCTTGGGATTTTCCTAATGTATATGTTTTCATGGAAATTATTAAAGAAAACAGTTGTCAGCAAAGTGTTGAATAAGGGCAGTAGCTTCAAGATCACATAAGGTTTGGGTGCAAATTCTGCTGGTTTCTATGACTGCCTGACTCTAAAGTTACTTTTCCAAGTTTCTATTATTTCATGAATAAAATTGGATTAGCCACACATACCTCTTATATCTCTCAGTGTGATGGGAATAAAATGGGATAATATAGAAACAAAGCCCTTCTATCTAGAAAAATAATAGCTATTAATTCCCTCCTCTAATATGTGGGATGACAAAGTATGTCTAGGACACTGTGTATATTTTCATATGATTGTCACATTCTTTAAAGACTCTTTTTTCTCATCTTTTTGTTTTCTATCTTCTAACCTAATTTTAGTGTTTGTATATGAGGTATCTGGGTTTTGTTGTTTTTTTTTTGAGATGTTTATATTCAGAATGTTAATTGAAATAAATATACAGAATCAGTGTTCTAGTGAAATAAAGCACATTCTCTTAGATCTATAACAAGTAATTTACATATTTCTGATGTTAATTAACTTTTCCTTTCTGCATATCATTCCTAACTGATTAACCTTTACAAGTTTGATAACTTTGTTGTTAATGACTTTCTTTTAAGCCTAGCTTAATTTCCACATTATTGTCTTTCCCTTTTAATCAATCATAAGTTCAAGGTTTTGTTTTTGTCCCTCATTTCAATCATCCCATTTAATAGTTTATAGCCACATATCATGCAGTCTGAATCTTGCCCTTACATCATTTATACATTGTGCTGACAAGGAATAAACAACTAAAATACCTATGCCTCATTTTCTTCAGAGCATAGTGAGGGGAAGTATGTCAAATTGAGCAGTGCAAAATAACAGAGGTTTGTACATTTCTCCTATTCAAGGTTTTGCTTTGCCTCTTCAAAATGCGAGACTATCATCTACCCCATTCAAATTATATTAAATGCAGAATGATTCAAATAGTGCCAGCTGCCAATTTAAATTTCAAATGGAAACCTGCTCATTTGCTGACTCTTCATTCACTCCTCCGCCTCCCCCCCACCTTTTTCCCTACTTCTTTTTCCAATTTATTTTAAAGCTACTTGATAGGTATTTCTCATGGGAGAGCCGACTCTAAGTGAGTAGTGCCTTTGAGTCAAAAACTGCTTCCATCTTTCTCCCTGTGCAGCAGCAATATTGTCTAGTCACCTGCCACTGATTGCAGACAAAGCTGAGATAACATCAGACTGTATTAAAAATCAAGTGCCCTATTCTCTAATTGAATTATTTAGAAAGGGAGAAGGGTCTTTCTCTCTCTCTCTCTCTCTCTCTCTCTCTCTCTCTCTCTCTCTCTCTCAGTCTAGGGTAAAGAATGTAAACAATGCAAGTTTAAAAGAAAAAAGTATGGATACATGAAAGTGGACTGAGCCTAGAGGTTCTGGAAGTCCAACTTTACTGTCCATAAGTGCATCTTGTCTAAATGATTTGCTTTGTTTCTATCTAGAAAAATGGGCTGTCAGCTCTAGAGTCATTAAAATATGATCCAGTGAGTGAAATGGCCAATACTGTCAATTCTGCTTTCCAGCTAGATTTAAAAGTGACATGTCCAGAGTGTGTTCTAGATGACCCTGAGAAGAGGCTGGTTGGCCTATGCAGTCAGCGGGGATACAGATTGAACATCAGGGGAGAGGGCTGACCCGGGCCTTCAGTGACCTCTAACCCTGTCTTCTCCATCTCCCCATGCCATTTATGCTTCAATATAAACTGAAAACAAAACCCCTCAAGTTTAACAGAGAAAGTGAGCAAATCCTAATTTTTGTCCAGTGAGATGAATTTTCACAGTGAGCACATACGTGGAACCAGCACCTGGATCAAGAAACAGAACATAATCTACTTCCCCCATCCCACACTAGCTTTGCTTGTTCTTGGCCTTTATGGAAATGCAGTCACATTATGTCTAGCTTCTAGTACCTGAGAGTCCCTCATCTCACTATGAGAAAGAAAAAAGAGAATTTTAATAATGATTGTTTTCTTTTACATACAAGGTGACAGTTATAAGCCTATTTTCTTCTTCTTTAATAAACTTCTTTAAGCAATATATTTATTTTTTCAATTTAAGTTAAATTTTGATCAATACTAAAAGTAATAAAAGCATACACATTTGGGGGGGGTGGGGTTTACATGATATTTGGCTACCTGTATACATTGCATAATATTTAAATCAGGTAAGACACATCTCTTTTATTAATTTTTTTCTTCTACTTTTTTTGGAATGTGCAGAACATTCTTATCTATAGTTGTCCTAGTGTGCAACAGAACACAAGATTTTTACACTAAGTGTAACTGAGCACCAATTTCACCAACCTTTCCCTGTCCTTCTGACCCCTACTCTCTCCAGCCTCTGGCAACAACTATTCAGGTAGGTAGAGCCTCTTGCTTTGACCTTTTTGCTTCAGATTGCTTTGGCTAATTTGTGCTTCCATACACATTTTAGGATTTTTTTTTTTTCTAATCCTGTGATGTTAGATTCTGTAAACAAGTCAGGATGGCGCCTGGCATTTTGCCAGAGAAATGTTAGAGTCTGTAAACAAGTCTGGATGGCGCCTGGCAAAATGCCAGAGGGAGTGGTTTGTGAAGTAACTCCAGCGAGCCATTAAGTGTGGAGATTCCTTATTGGTTGACTGATGTATCTAGTTTATGCTAATTTAAATAAGCTGTGTAAAATGTATAAATACCTCTGTTGTCCTGCAATAAACGGCTCCCACTCCTGCTGTATCAATGTACACAAGTTGTTCGTCACCCCCCGGTTATTTTGCTGCAGCCAGGCTGCGGCACTGTGAAGAATGCCATTGGTATTTTGACTGCAACTCCATCAATTCTGTAGCTTGTTATGGGTAGTATGGACATTTTAATAGTATCAATTCTTCTAATCCAGGAGCATGGAATGTCTTTTTATTTATTCGTCTCCTTCAATTCCTTTCTTTAAAGAAGATGGCAGTTGGTTTACTCTATATGACCTTTATTATGTTGAGGTACATTCCTTCTATACCTAATTTGTTCATTATTTATTTTCTTATATTGTCTGACATTTTGGTTAGGACTTCCAGGACTATGTTTAATATGTACTGAAAGTGGGTATCCTTGTCCTAGTACAGGTCATAAAGAGAAGCTTTCACTTTTTCCCCATTCAGTATAATGTTAGCTGTTAGTGTACTATATATAAATGATCTTTATTTTGTACTATTCACTGTAGAGATCATTCACCTCTTTGGTTAAATTTATTCCTAGATTTATTTTGGAGCTATTTTATGTGGGATTGCTTTCTTGATTGCTATTTCAGATAATTGTCTATTGACTTGTAACAATGCTCAAGATTTTGTGTGTTGAAATTGCTCATTCTCCTAATGTTTCCGGTGGAATTTGGGGAATTTTTTTATGTATAAAGTCATATTATCTGCAAAAGTACCAATTTGACTTCCTCTTTTTCAATTTCAATGCCCTTTATTTCCTTCTTAGCCAAATCTTCTTTGGCTAAGACTTCCAGCACTGTGTTCAATATGTACTGAAAATTGATATCCATATCTTGGTACAGGTCATAGAGAGAAAGCTTTCAATTTTTTCCCATTCAGTATGATGCTAGCTGTTGACTTACTGTATATAACCTTTATTATTTAAAGGGCCAACCCTTCTACATCTAATTTATTCAGTATTTTTATCATAAAGAAATGCCAAGTTTTCCCAGATAATGGAGATTGAGCATAGGGGAGTTTTATTAATTAACTATATCCTTGCCCTTTTTACTTTTTATTTTGAGACAGGGTCTCATAATTAACTGAGGCTGACCTCTGACTTGTAATCCTGTTAGAGTCTGTAAACAAGTCAAAATAACACCTGGCATTTTGCCAGGGGAATGTTAGAGTTCGTAAACAAGTCTGGATGGTGCCTGGCAAAATGCCAGAGGGAGTGGTTTGAGAAGTAACAAAAACAAGCCATTAAGTGTGGAAATTCTTTATTGGTTGACTGATGTATCTAGTTTATGCTAATTAGATAAACTGTGTGGAATGTATAAATACTGCTCCTGTCCTGCAATAAACGGCTCCTACTCCTGCTGTATCAACGTACACAAGTTCTTCGTCACCCCCCTGATTATTCTGCTGCAGCCGGACTGCGGCATAATCCTCCTGCCTCAGCCTTTCCCAGTTATTGGTATTACTGGTGTGCATCACTGCACCCATTGATGTGTTTATTGTATCATTTCTTTATATGTATATAGTTTCAGGTATAGTTATTTTGAACTTTATATTGTAATCTAGTACTGTGTTATTTATTTTGTTTCTTTAATTATTCCAGCTTCCATTTGGGGAGCTCATGTAAGTGGTCTTCTGTGTCCCTTGGTCATTTTGCTATCATATTTATCTATTGACTGCTTTCTTAATTTTTGGCACAGGTATTCATTGAATGTGCCAACATTGCCTAGTAATGATAACTTTATTTTAAAAAATATAATTAAAGCTTACAATGGTTCAGTATCTGGTACAAGATAATCCAGGATATATATGCAAAATTAATGGTGAAACACCAAAATTCTGATACTCAAATCCTTAAATTCTTGGCATCAACTCAAAAGATAGTTGATGCTCACCTGAAGCTGGTATCCAAGTAAGGGAAGCCTCACTACTGAGCTGAGGATACCAAACTGAGAAAGAGTTTCCCAGCCTTGGTGTTTCTCCAGAAAACATGGAGACTGTTGTATCCTGGGTGTTATGTTAATCTTGAGAACAAAAATTATATAAGAGATCAGGAAAGTCCTGGGATTGGTTGCCAATTTGATATTCTTTGGGCATGGTGATACAAACTAATCTTGATTTGCTTTTTGCTTTTCATTCTTGTTTTATCATTTTAGGTATCTGGATTGTGTTGCTAAGTAGCTCTTCAAATAGAGTTCTATGATCAAAACAGCTAAGCCTTATCCTATTTCTGCTCCCACTACAGCTTCCCGACAAGAGAAGAGGATTATTAATTTTCAGAAGTGGTATGATATGTCAAGGTCATTGTACTGTCATGTGTAACTAATTAAAACAAATACAAAAATAATACATTTTTTTTTTTTCAGAAGTGGACTTCCCAGAGACTCCAGTCCATCAGTTACACATTTAAACAGATATAAATTTTAGCCAGCAAAAGCATTCTGATACAAGTCAGTTTGGCAAATTGCTGGATTACAAATATTCTTAAGTAAATGTATAACTTGTACATAGAAAATTTATTTATGATTTTAAGAGTCAACACATTTTTTTTCTTGAACTCAAGAAGCAAAATGGTCCTATCAGGTATATGTACACAATAGAAGCCTAATGGTATATGTAGCAGCTAACTAAGGAAAAAAAAAATCAAATTGAGAGTGGTTCATGCCACAGTGGTTCACTCAGAATTCTGGATACATGTTTCCTTATTAAAGCGATGAAAGTCCTATTTTATATAGTTCCATTCCATTTTCATTAATTCCATAAACACTGAAATTTGAAAGCAGATTTCAAAATTTTCAAATCAAGATGAGACAAAAATAGATAGCTTTGGGCTGGGGATGTGGCTCAAGCGGTAACGTGCTCACCTGGCATGCGCGGGGCTCTGGGTTCGATCCTCAGCACCACATAAAAGTAAAATAAAGAGGTTGTGTCCACCGAAAACTAAAAAATAAATATTAAAAAATTCTCTCTCACTCTCTCTCTCTTAAAAAAAAAAATAGATAGCTGAGTGGTACACTAAACGCTATGAGAATACCAAAAAAAAAGAAATAAATAAATAGTAGTGACTACTATACATTTCCAGATTATTAATGGTGATTTATGTCTGAAGCAATGCATTTAGAGATTGTATTATCATTCTTTGACATATTATCAATCTTTCTCATCATTCTGAGGTCAAAAATATTTAGTGATGATAATAAAACAATAATTATAAGCTGAAATTTTGGTTCAGGACTGAGAATGTGTTTATAAATGTAGCCCAGCAAATTGTTGATTGATCTGTGGGTCCTTATTCTAAAAAAAAAAAATCATCTCATTTCTCATCCAATGACATGAAATTACTGAAAAAGAGAGGTGGTATCTGAAAATCATAATCACTTGTTGGAGGATTAATTACTATAATAGAAAAATAGATTTTCCTATTATTGTCAAAAATATACTTTGCTCATCAATTTGGGTGCAGAATTTTCCCAAATCATTTTGACAAGTGTTTGAAAGACTAAATTCTCTTCTTAGACCATTCAGTGCCCTCACTTGTCCTCATCTAAGCCTTTATGTATCAAAGGAGATATAAATTAGCAGGAGCAATGGAACAGGACACTCTCACCTTCTCTGAGCCTCTAAGTTCTGTGGATTCTATGTGAGAGTGTGTGACTATGAACTTTTGCCTCCACTTTCATTAGATGGATGTGTCACTGGTTCCCCTTCACGACCATGTGATTCAAGCAATGAGTGCTCTGAAAATCATGCATTGGTGCAGTTGCATGGTTTGATGGAGGCTCAGGAACTGCTCCAAAACCATAGCTGAACAAAGACCAGGATCCCCAGTTATAGAAAAGTCAGAGCCCCAGGAGAATATTCCATCCTCTAGAAAGATCTAAAAAGTAAAATATCATATGAACTTTTGACTATCAGTTAAAAAGAATCACTCAAAGATAGGAATGCAGCAATGCTTATTTCCCATAAACTTATGGGAAACACTGAAAAATTGTTGAGTGTTTTTGAAGCACACTTTTTCTACAGGATACTATACTGAATAACTTTAGGATATAAAGACAAAGGAAAAATATATATTGTGTTTGCTTTCAAGTTACAGCAGAACTGAAGCACACCCACTTGAAGCACTGGAGAATAAACACAAAGCAATTCAGACAAAATTACAGTTTGGTCATAACAATATTGGCACCAAAGGAATGAAGAATGAGGACTTAACAGGCTTTGGGAAGTGCAAACCTGTATCTGCATGTGTATACATGCAGAAAGTGAAGAATATTTTAAGAATCATCTTGTTAATTTGCTAATTATGTCATAATTTGTAACTGACCAAAGTAGGCACTTTGAACCCAAACAGCATTTAGGACTTTCCAACGTGCTGCTAAAACCAGTCATGACATCTTTTAGTTTCAGGTTAAGAATTTTCAGTTCTGAACACTGCTGTATCCCCAGTAGCAGAACAGTGTCTGAGACATGGTAGGCAATTAATTAGTATCTATTCTTAACATCAGTATTTTTAAAACACAAGAATACTATTGTCTTTTTAGTCCCTGAGACCATCTAGGTTTAATGTTTAGCTAGAATGTCTCAAAAAACTCAGCATGTAGTCATATCCATGGCCATGATTCATAACAGTTAAAAGATGAAAATATATCAATCTGTTCTTTGTTAATATAATGAAGTGCATGAAGGAGCCTATTTTATAAAGAAAGGGAGGTTATTTAGGTACCTTTGTGTGTGTGTGTGTGTGTGTGTGTGTGTGTGGTGGGGGCCAGGGATTGAACCCAGAGCCTCATGCATGTGAGGTAAACACTCTACCAACTAATCTATATCCCCAGACCCTAGGTTACCATTTTTGAAGCTTTATGTCCAAAATTGGGCAGCTTATTAATTTGATCTCTGATACAGGCCTAATGTCAGATGCATCATGCAGGAGCACATGTGAGACCAAGGTTTTACACTGCCAGACAGGAAAATAGAGACTGTGGCCTCCACAATCCCTTCAATGGCACATCCTTAATTGACCCCAACTTCCCACTAGGCTCCACTTCCTAAAGTTTCCATATTGCCTCAATAACACCAACTTAGGTACCAACAAATGATACTTTAGGTTTCAAAAGATAAAGCTTTGGGGAACAAAAATCAAACTACATACAAATAAGAGAAAAATACAAAATCAGAACAAGGAAAAGATGTGAACTGAAGTCCAGGAGAAAACTGGAACACAATTCTAAAAGTCCTCTCCCAGTGGGTTCGCATAGGACACACTTAATGTTCCAGTAACCAGTTGTGAAAACAGTGCTCAATTGATTTACTGAAGTTGTCCATTTAGATGCCCTCTTCCATCCTCATATCTGAAATTTTGTCTACCAAAATTTTAGGCAACCAAAAAGAAAGTATTTACTCAGTATAAATCATATTTCTTTGAATAAGAAATTGAAACACAGTAAGCTATTCTTCCCAGGGAAGGGTGAGAACCTATTAAAAATGCATGTTCCAGAAACCAGCCATAGGCATCCTTGCAAGCATGCTAGAGGACAGCAGACTCAGGCCTGCTGTGATAATTATTTTCTGAAAAATGGTTCTACCTATTTCCATTTTATGGACATCTGATTTTGTATATAGATAAAAAATCCTACAAAGAAATTTGGTGGTTATCTTAGTTCATTTGATTGTGCATCTTTTCAAATTAGGCGCAATTCAAAGCGGTATCTTATTTATAAATTAGGGAAGAATTTTCTTACTGTCTCTATTCCAAACCCTTGGGTTAGTTACTAATATATATCAAATACAAATGGTATTTCAATCATTATTCCCAAGCTGATGCAACATTATAAAATTTTGAACTCTTTATTTATTCTTGATATATATATATATATAGTGTATATATGTATATACATATATATATATATATACTTTTATATACATACCAGAAATTTAACCTAGAGGTGTTTAACCATTGATCTAAATCCCTAACCCTTTTAATTTTTTAATTGGTTCTTTTTAATTACACATGACAGTAGAAAAATGCATTTTGAAATAATAATAAAAGCATGGAATGGATCAAGTTCTAATTCTGTTGCTTTTTTTTTGAGGTGGGGGCCTCACTAAGTTCCCCAGGGCCTTGCTAAATTGCTGAAGCTGGCTTTGAAATTTTGATCCCCCTGCCTAAGCCTCCCAACAGGCTGGGTTTACTGACATGTGCCACTGTGCCCTACCATTCTTTATATTAAAAAAAAAAAAAACAGTCCTTCTTTTATAGTATATTATGAAACACAAAATCTAATAATAGATCTCCATTGCCTATAGCAGCAAAATTATCTGTAATGCCAAGGAAATAAATTACGACAATTTGAAAATGTCAGTTTCTTTTGTCAACATTTGTTTCTTATGAAGAAATTAGTAGAGGCATGACAACTTGAAGGTAAGCTGGGTTGTCATCAAATGCTAGATTAAATGTGAAAATATAAACTAAATTACATAAATACATATTTAGAATATGCAGTGTTTGGCATTTTATCAGAGGAATTGTTTTCTAACTATCAAGCTGCTAGTTATAATACTAAACAGTTTTGCCTTTTACCATTAAATATGACCGCTATTTATGTCTACTTGAATGTTGTTGCACATTTTCTGATACTTTCCTACATTTGAATGTCACTGTCCTTTTTTTCTTCCCTGTTTACAATACTCTGTGGTAGAATCCCAAGCAACACTGCCTTTTTGGTAACCTAAAATCACCTGCTCTTCCTCAATGAAGATAAATATTGCACATGCTCAGAAAGACTAGAACTTGGGTAAGGTATTGAAATAGGCTTGCAGTTTTATTTTTGTTCTTTTAATCCCAGAGGAAGTCTATTATAAAAGTTTTACTTGGAAGTCCAAGTAAAAAGCAAAATTTAGAGCAGCTGAAGAATGAAAGATGGCACACATCATCCTCCTTTCAGCTGAAGAGTGAAAGATGGCACACATCCTCCTCCTTTCGTTTCCGTGGTAGCAGCTCCTGATTGACAAGGGGAACATCCTAGAAATTGATACGAACACTATTTCTCTATTCAAACTAGATTTCATTTATTTAGTAGTATGGAAACTGATACTAATCTGATGGAGGCCACAGAGCTAGTTCAGTGGACGAATTAGACAAAAGTGGAACTGCTTCCAAAGCCCAGAAAACAGCAGCATAATTTCAAACTTTTTCGCTGTTTATAAAGTGATTTATACCAGACCCCATCTTTTCTGTTCAGAGATGGATAATATGAATCCCAGACAGGTTAAGTCACATGTTCAAAATTGCTGGTGCTGTTTAGTGTGTTCTCACATTTGAGTTTGAACTTCCTTATTCTCAGGACATAGATGGCTATGCTGCTGCTCCAGAAGTGTTTGAATGCCTCTATGTGTTAGACTTCATGCTTCTTAGTATATTTTCTCTTTCTTTCCTTGTATTCTACACTCATGCTTCTGCCTTTTGTCTGCAAATTTCAATCACCAGCAATGCTGTGTGAGAATCAGCAAGTCTCTTTGTGCAGTATAAATTAATACTCATAAAATGATATAAGGGGGAGAAAGCCTCCTCATGTCTATACTCTTGTCTGATAAATACATGTTACAGCAAATTATCTAATTAAATAAGCATAACACGAAAATTAGATGTTTGTTTGTATGCATCTTTGAAGAAGTAACCATTTTCCTTTCTGTGCTATTTATTATTCCTTCAATTTGCAAAAGCTGAGCAATCAGGAATTCTACACCATGATTTTAATTGCAAGCGTATCTACTAAGTGCTGATGTGGGATATTCTGCTGCTGGGCTTCTTAAAAGTGACGACTTTTTATTTTCATTTTTTTTAGTAATTAAGGTGCCCTTATATAGACATGAACACAGTCTTGTTCTCTAATATGCACAGTCTTCTTTAACAGTATAATTATCTAACAAAACATAAAGACGGTGACAATAATAACAAAAACAATAACAGATAAAGCTGAATGCCTGCTTACCATATGCCAGGCTTCGTGTAGGCATTTGACATGTATTGTTTCTTGTAGTGATGTCAAGAACATTATTTAGACATTCACCAACGGATCAAAGACAAACTCATCCAACTCATGGGCACTTACTCTTCTCCAGACTTCTTCATCACAGCGTTGGTACCAAACACTCATTTGTTGTACCTCACACTGCCTTGAACCATTATTTAACTTGTCTCCGTCTGCTCAGATACTAGTTTGTTAATCAATAACTTCATGTATGAGGAAGACCAAAATTCAGTGGTTTCTTCTCCCAACCTTTCTCTCACTTTCTATATTTCACCTAGGAGGTTCTGCAAATGTTTACCCACTAAATTGGAATTCCTCACTCTTTCTAGTACATATGAATCGCCTAGAGACCTTGTTAAAATGCAATCACCAAGTCTTTGGTGTGTTCTGAGTTTCTGCATTTCTAACAAGCTCCTGATTCAGGGACCATACTTGGAGTAGCTAAGTCATTTACAGAATTGATCATTTCCTTTCCATCCCCCATCCCCTTCTTGTTATGTGAGAGGGACAAATACCTGATCTGAGTTTATGAGAGAACACTACAACATGCTGATGTTCTTTCATTTTTCTCAGGAAACCATTCCTATTACCCTTCTTATCCTTCTTTATCAAACTTGTTAAAGCAGTTCAGGCAAAGCTGATTTCTTTATTACTATAGCAAGAGAGTGCAGATATACAAGTACTTGCTTTTGAATAGAGGACCATGAATTCTTATGGGGTTTTCAGTAAAACTATCCCCAGGTATTTGTACCTGATGAATGTTAATTCAGATGTCTTAGTGTCTTAATCTGGAGAAGATTCTGATTCCAAAATTCTTTGAAGTGTTTTTGGACCAAAGCATCATACAGGCCAGGTAATCTTAGTGACCCTAATATTGCAGCTAATTTTCCAAAGATATAATGGTGAACCTCCTCCAACCTCAGCAGTTTATCTCACTGTTCCATATGGGACCTCCTAAATCCATCTTGTTTTCCTCAGAGATGAACCTGCCTGTCTTATTCAGTGAAATCCATGAACCCATAAAAAAAACCTGTGGAAAGGAACTTTAAAAAAATGTATAAAATTCTGGGGTTGGTCACAATATACTATAAAAAATAGTCTAATATTTTAATTGTAAATCAAGAAAATGCAAAGTAAATTTTTTTTAAAAAATTCTATTAACAAGATTATTTAAAATTAAAATAATAGTACCAGGTATTACTGAGGATATAAGAAATTACATATCATGCTGGTGTGTGACTTTAAGGAAAATATGGAAATATATGTTACATGTACTACAAATGTACATGCTATTTTCCACATAAAACAATTTAATTATTGAGAATTTATCCACAAGGATGGATAGCCATGGAATTATGTTAAAAGATAAAAGATACCAAAAAGTAAAAATAAATAAATTAATTAAGTATTTAGAAATATGTTGAAGTAACCTGCATTTGTTTATCTAGGACCTAACATAAAGAGTCAGTTTCTTAATTATATGACATGTAAATAATGAAAAATAATATCAACATTTCAGTAAAGTTTCTTATTTGTGTACATAAAAATATAGAAAACATGCAGAAGACTTTTTACCAAATGTTAACAGTTCTTATTTCTCAGTGTTGGCAATGTATTAATTTATTTCTTTTTCTATATTTATCATTTTTCCCTCAATAAATATGGGTAACTGTATAATTAAAAGAATAAATAAAATGGCCATTGTTGAGGTAACAAATGAAAAATTTTAACAATTTTAAGTTCACTTCCAGTAACCCAAAGTTGAGAATACTATAAAGCATTTTCTGCTGATGGTGACATGATAATATATGTTATTAGAAAAAGTCATTTCCAGTTATTGTATTGGAATTCAGTAATTACTTTTTCAATAAAGAAAGTGAAAACTATTAAAAGCAAAAATGTGAAATAAATTAGCTTTATATCCTACACTCAATTAAACTATCATAGCAAGAAGGTAATGAATTAAGATAATTTGAGGATAGGAATAAGTCTTTACAAAGCAGATATTTAACACTCTTCTAAAATCCATTAAAATACTCCAAAAGGAGATCACAGCAAAGTGGGCAGCCCACAGACACTTCAGTGAAATTGCAGTGTGCATGCTAAGGAGGCTGAGAGATGGTTTTTGTCTCAGAAGTCTGAGGCGAGTGCACAAAGGAGCTCAAGCATGTAAAGCAGGCTTGGTGGCAGTGGGCTGAGCAGCAAAGACCATCTTTCCACTGGCTCACAGCTTTAGGAACAGCAAGATAATCCTATTACTCAGTCATGCATTCTCTAAGTCATCCCATTAATATTTGAGGAGTCATTGGTTTATAAGCACTTAATTTATTATAAAGAACATGCTTCGACCAGGTCAGCTGGTTGCTGCTCTCCTAATTAAAATCCTACAGTGGCTTTCTACTGCACTTACAATGAAAACAAGATTTCCTTACCTAAGCCTAAAAGGCTCCTTGAGTTCCAGGTTTTGCCTTCTCTCCAGTGCTCTCTTCCATCATTAACACTGGCTCTCTCTCCTTTTCTAGAAGAAGCCAAACTCATTCCTCCCTCAATAATTTGATTCATTCCTCCCTCAATAATTTCTCTGCCAGGAATACTCTTTCTTCTGATCTTTGAAAGGCTAATAACTTGTCACTCACAGTAGGTTCAAATGTCACCTCCTACTTAATACCCCTGCTTCCACCCTGGTCATTTCTTGTCAAATCATTTTTTTTTTAAATGGTTAGTTTCTCCACCGTAGAAATGGTGATTTGATGTACATTTTTATCTGTCTTCCTCTATTAGAATGTAAACCCTACGAGGGAGTCTGATGCACTCCAATTCCTATAACCACACCTGGTACATCCATGGTCAATATATGGCTGAACAAATGCCTTGGCCACTGTGGAGTGCTTAGGATTGCTTCACTGGTACATTTAGAAAGGTTGAGAGAACAGCTGTGAAAACATGAACAGCCTAAGAAACTCAGTCTTCTACAGTCCCAGCCAGAGCTGGGATGTAACCAGAGCTTGGATGTCATTATGCTTTGGTTCTTCTGTGCATTGTTGTCATTTCACATACTGACACTAAATGACCAGTAACCAGATCAGGGCTCAGGTGATTCTTTTGGTACAATCACACATGAAATTACTGGAATGAACTTCTAACACAACATTTCCCTACTAGAACATTCTTTCACATTTTACATATCCTCAATGATATTTTAAAATAAAAGTTTACTTTAGAGAATCTGGAAGACAGAAATTCTTTGTATGTGTGTGTTTTTGCTTTCTGAGCGTGATGTTACACTTCAATATTGCTGCAGTGCTTTTCAAATACGTCCTGGCCCCATTTCAGCATGCCTCACCATCTGGGCAGACACCTTCCTCCTGTTCCTTGGAAGGCACTGGAGCAAACAGTCCTTTTGAATCTGTTATCCTCTGACCCTAAGTGGGTGCACAGATGTATTTTGGGGAGTCCTTGAATGTGTGTGTATTTTTCTGAAAGGATGTGATGCTCCAGATACAAGTTTGAGTATCGGTGAAGTAAACACTTAAGTGAAGGAAGACATTTAAAGCACTAAAGTCTCCAGAAGACAAAATGTTTCAGCCATCTTCACACTACAGAGTGATTTAACTAATCACCTTATTTCCTTTCTAATATACAACTTGAGAACAGCTGTTCTATGTGAATCTGAGCTTTGCCAGACAGAGGAAAAAGGAAAAGAGTAATTTTATAAAAAGACATCACAGTTTTCATTCTCCAAATAAGAGCACCTGGGCACAGGGTTTTTATAAGAGAGAAGGAATTAGGGAGGTGAAATGGAAGAGAGGCTCTGTGTGCTAAGCAAACCATCATTTTAATATCTTTCTTATGGGTCGTGAGTTCAGGAAAAGAAAATGGGATTAGCTTCTTCTACATTTTCTTTGATTCCAAAACATGGAATTTGTCTCCTTCCCCTAAGTAGTTTGTTTAATCTTTTCATAGTTCAAAGCAACTTTATAGCATGGAAAACTAGACCTTAAACCTAATGGTATTAATAAAGCAAAATGCTTTCTGAATTTCAAATCCATCTATGAATTCTTCAGCTTCCCTTTGGACCATCACTGCTCAAGGTTGGGCTCCCTCTTATCCATTACGGAACTTCTTGGGCCGTATAAATTGCCTTCAGAGTAAGTGCTCATGGTATGCTTTTGAGAATACTGGCTGGGATTTGGGGGTACAAATGCTCCTAAACTGGCACCTGTGTTTTAAGTTTCAGGAAATTGTTCATGTCTGTGTAAGATGGAATCTAGCATTCCATTCTCAGGTGGCTGTCCTGCTGCCTACATGAAAGAGGTTTCTATGCTAGAAATCAGAGGGTCAAGTTGGGGGGGCAGCTACCCAGGAGGAGAAAGGGTGACCAGTCACAGGCAGAGCTGCCAGCAACAGCTTCTGTGAAAACAAGCAGGATTCCTAGTGAGAAACAGAGAGATGGCTGTTTCTTGCTTCAGACCTGGCAGTATCATGAGAAGGAAAACTTTAGAGAAAACACAGCAGACAAAGATTACCTTATTCCATCAGTTCTGCCAGATGAGAAGCATGTTCTCTATTTTCAGCTATTAACTTTGTGAAATGCCCAGAGCTCAAAAATGTAACAAAGGTGGGGACAAGATGTGAGTAAGTGGTTCAATTGTGTATTTCCCTCCATCATTGGGTGACCAGGAAGGAGCCCAACTCCACTTTACCCAGAGGGTCACCAAGTTATCACAACTGCCAGGTAGCTGGATCCAACAAAGAATAAACAAAGAAAAATACAATTCCCAGAATGGAGAAGAAGTGAGGAAACGTTCAGAAAAGCAAAAAAAAAAAAAAAAAAAAAAAAAAAAAAAAAAAAAGAAAGAGCAAACAAAAAGCTACAAAAGCTACAGGCTTCTCGGGTTATGAAGATGGTGAGGGCAGATGTGCATCTTCCTTCTTCCTTTTCTGCTCAGTCTGACTTGGCATGCCATTAGAATCCCTGGTTCAGTGAGCAAATTACCAGAAATTCTCCTTTCTGCATTTGTCCCTAAATACAAGAGTTCTCTAAGTTGTTCTATGGATGCCCTTGAAACCAACCCAAGATGGGAGAGGATTACTCTTCATTTTTACTACCAGCGAGGTTTATAGGTGCCTGTATGGAATTGCCTGAGTGGCCACCTGTATACAGTATGATTATGAATTTGGAGGAAAATATCTGACCAATTTCAGGTGGCTAACTAGAATTCCAGCATTAGAGATCACTCCTTTAGACATTCCTGAGCTCTCGGAAATATGTCCTATGAGCATAATTAAGAAGGTTATATAATAATCAGTCACTGGTGATAGCTTTACACCAGAAGGGATACAGATGTCTTAAAATCACTGGGAGGGGTTGAAGAAGGGAAGGCAACTTTAAGAAGAAGCAGAAGGTGATTTTTAACCCACTTGAAGCGAAGTGTGAAAGATGATATATCAAGAACTATGTAATGTTTTGAACAACCAACAATAAAATAAAATAAAATAAAATAAAAGTTCCCTAAGTTTTTAAGAAAGATTTTGAAAATAGGTGGCATTGTTCCTTATAAAAGGGGTGACCGTGAATAAATTATGTAAACTTTCAACCCTAAACTTCATCTACAGGTATTGATCAGAGTCAAAAAGAAATAGGAGAAAAGCTCAAAAGGTGCTATATTATCAATAATTGTGGAGGTTCTTGATCTCAATGGGATCTATGATTTTCTTGCATGATATATCTCAGATACATATATTTATACAGGGACACTATTGTTCAGGGATGACCCCAAAGGTTTCTACTCACTTGTGCCAGTGGGAAGTGCACATATTAGTGCAGGTCGATTCCTCTAAGAAGCACTGGGGCAAATGTAGGTCCTTGCAGGAGGGAGGAGTGGACGAACAGAGGTCCTGTCAGCTTGTACCTGAAAGTGAATAGTGGGAGTCTGGGGACAACTGGTCACCACAGTAGTGACAGCAGGAAGAGAAGGAGGATGGGGAGATGTTCCATAACACAAAGGAAATGCCGAATACATGTATTTTATGTTTATATGTGCAATTATTTAACATCTGTATCCAGTCTTTCTTAAATCCATAAGAGCAGGCAATGTTTTTAACTCACTCTTGTTGCACCTGTTCTTAACCATAAAGGAGAGTCAATATTTGTTGAATAAATGAAAGTACAAAAAAATTTTCCTTTATATTTTAACTCCGTTTTTAAAATTTTAGTTTCAAAATGCTTATTTTTGTTACTTCACTAAATTTTATTATTTTTAGTTTACACCTCTGTAAGAACCTTCCCTTTTTCAATTACCTTTCTTTTTACTATTTTTACTTTGATGCAATTTTATATACTTCAATAACTAAGGTAAGGGTCTTTTCAAATCTTGTTTACTTTTAGATGTTTTAATTTGGCTTTTTAGAATGCATCATTACAGTTCTTTAAATCCTTACTAAACTAGCTTTTAATTTTAGTGATTATATGCTAAGAGATCCTTTTTGTTTCTACTCTGTATTTTAATTTTCTTTGTAAGGAAAATGGTTTATGATATTGGATTAGCATACTTTATTAAGGCTATTTCATTTGATCATAGTATAGTGGTGGAAATGATAGGGGGAATAATAGTTGCTATTTCTTTCTGTAACCAAACATTGGGGAGTGTTTTTAAGTTCAGGTATGTGTTCCTCACCCTGTGGTCTTGCCTCTACTCTAAGGGGGTAGCATTGTGTGAAATTACTGAAGCAAGCTACTGTGAAACCACTGAGATTATTCTCAAGCAAAGCCTGGATATGGTAACGTTTGTTTTAAGGAGGCAGTTAACATAAAATGCTACTATAGTCACTACCCATTTAATTACTTCCTTTTGCATAATCTGTTTACCATAGCTCTGAATGCACTAAATCTTAAATGTGACAATAAAATGAGAAGAGAACTTAAACTGGTCTTTGATAACTACTACTCAATTGGCCATTTGATTTCCTTGTCCTCTCAAAAGCAGTTGATGTAACTCTTATTTTTCTTTCCTCCTGAATTGGGTGCCTTCAGAATTTAGAAAAACAATAATTAAACTCTCTCTCTCCTTGATTTTTTTTTTGCATGAAAGCCAATTGTAAATGTAAGGAATTGTGACCGGTTCATGGTGTGTGTGTGTCTATGTGTGTGTATGTGTGTGTGTGGTTTCTCCCATAGACCTTATCCACAGTGAAACTAGGTCATTTTTTAACTGTGTGACCTTCAGCAAATTGCTTATTCTATCTTAATCTTTATCTCTCCTCGTTTATAAAATGAAAATGGAATACCACTCAGTCTTATGGTTGCTATGAAGATTCTATGGAAAATGTGCAACACATATAAGCACACACACAAATTATACTTTGGTAGGCTGAGAATCAGCTTCATGAGCTGACCTTTAAGAATTGAATAACTTTGGAGAAATCGTGGCATCTTACAATCTTTTAATTTCCTCAATTATGAATCAGGATATTACCTGTGGTTGGCCACTTTTAATTATCTAATTTACAGTAGCTACAAACTTGATATATCTGTGAAACAGATTTAATCAATAAAAACCATCACACAAAATGCATATTCCTTGTAGGAACACAAAAAAATTACATGTTCTCATTAAGAAAGTGATATGTGATGATTATGGAAAATTTAAAAGATGCAGATGAAGAAAGACGCATGTGGATGGCCCTGGACTCTCCTTCTCTTGTCCCCTTCAGCAGTTGAGCAAGCAGCTAGTTCTGTGGCTCTATGAGAACTCAATGGAAGAAAAAGGCAGATACCACAGGATAAGCATATGATTGGACCTTTTTAAAAAGATCATTTTTTTTTCTATCTATACCTCTTCATTATAGTTTGGATCTTAAATATCCCCCAAAGGACCATGGGTTAAAAGGTCTTGGTCCTTAGATTGGCCCTATTGGGAGGTGGTAGAAACCTTAAGAGATAGGGCCTAGTAGGAGGTCTTTAGGTCCCTGGGGGCATGCCTTGAAGGGGATCTTGGGACCAACCCTGGCCCCTTCCTCACTTTTGTTTCCTGAGATAAATGGTTGTGCGCGGCCACAGGCTCCCCGCTCTGATGTACTGTACCACAGGCCCCAAAATATGGAGGCCAATCTCACATGGACTGAACCATCCAAAACAATGAGGCCAAATAAACCTTTTTACAAGCTGATTGTGTGAGCGTTTGTTATAGTGATTGAAGGCTGACAAGTGCACTCCCACCATCGTACAGTTACCGAGGTTTTCCATGCTTCCCTTCTTGCATATATGTCAACTGTCACAGCAAAAGGGTTTTGTCTACCCAGAGGTTTTTCACACCAGGTCAAGGTCTGATGATTCCAGCATATCTCTTGATGGGAAAACAATGTAGGCTTCTGGATCATCTGCTCTGAAATTGCAATCAATGAGACTTTTCATGTTCCTACACCATATGTCACAAATAATAAGTCTTTCTGTGCCCCTTTCCAAAACAATAAAACAAAATAACCACATATTAAGCTGTGGATGCCACAATCCATGGAAAATAACTTGCTGACATTTTAATAGCATTTTGGATTCATTGGGAAATGTTCACATACTTAGAGATTCTCAGCTGGAATCAAAGAGGCTTCCTAGGAATTTCCAACCTCTGTAGGTCAACAAGAACAGAAAACTGGAACATTTACCTCTGAACTACACATGGGAAGAGATTTCACTTGTTAAGTGGAAGTTTCTAGGTATGCATATACCCTCTCTGCAAAAAGTTATTTTTTATACTCAGATGTTCACTTTATTTAACTACTTTTGATGACTACAAGTATACAGCACTTTGTGAGAACATAGAGTTGAAGACAGAGATGTTGAACATATTCCTTGCCTTCTGAAACTTATAACATAGAAGAGATAAGTACATGCAAATTAAACATTTCATTTATCATTATACTTATAATAACTGAAAAATGATAGTCAGTAGAACAATCCTCCCAATAAGATTGAAATACTTTCGACCTAAAGACTGTCCCATATCTATGACCAAATTTGCAAAATTCTCATTCATAATAACTCACAATAAGAGTTTATTGAAGCAACTTAACTAAATAGCCTACTAATTTTAAATATCCTATCCTCATGTCAACAAATATACCAATCAAATTGGGAAACATTTAAGACATCTTAAAAACAATATAACAAAATTTCTGATTAGCACAATAACCCGGCCTTTCAAATGTAAAAACATTCTAGAAAAAATGTGGAATATAAGTAAAGGCAATCATAATTTTGTCAGGTATCATTGTAAAGGTAATCAGGCACTGACAATTAAATGGCATTTAAGGATAAGAAAGGGCCCAATTGAATTTTAACATGTGAGTACATTGTCTTTTAGTGTATACCAAAACTAAATTCCATCCAGTACCCTAAGACATTGAAACAATGATTCAAATTTCTAAAATTAAATTGGTGCTTATTTTCATCAAATTTTCCAAGGAATATACAGCTCTCACATAAAGGAGGTTCTATGAGAAAAAAAATTAGGCATGATAATTTGTCACTTGTCTTTTTTAAAAATAACTATATTGTATTATGGGTTCCTGGAGTTGGATGACAAGAATACATTATTACAATAGCTTCCTCTACATTATCTTGCATATCCTGTGTGTAAGGTAGGGGAGAGGACCTCCTTCCCTTCATTATCTCCTTCTATCCTTCTTTCCTCCCCTCCTTCCTCTCTTTCTCATGTTATCTTTATTAAGGAAGTTTTTAGAATTTATTATAAATATGATCCCAATAGCATGAACACAGAAATATCATCAGATGGAATGATGATACTGGCAGCATTCCAGAGTGTTATGTGATGTTTTCAGTGCAATTTCAGGCATCCCTAATGCTAGAATATGATAATTGCCAGGGAGGTTATCACAGATCAGGGCTTGTCATGAAAAATCCATATTATCCAATGCAATGTACAATCAAGTTATGTGATGATGTAAAGAAGGCCTCAGAGTAAATGCATAATAGATTGAACCATGTCAAAACTAGCAATGCATATACAAGAATTCAGTCATGAGTCTAAATTTTAAAAATATAGGAATGCAACATGTCCTAAAAACCTGGGAGCTACCCTAGATTTAATTTTAATTAGAATCTGTTTAAGACCTCAACTAGATCCCAGGGAACTAGCTCTTTTTATTTTTTGTTTGTTAAAAATCATATGGGATATCTATTTCTATCTATCTATCTATCTATCTATCTATACATTCAAGTTCAGATTTAGATGACAAGAATATGTTATTAGCTCCAGACTCTAGTTGCCTAAATGTTATGTCTAGTGAGGTTTAATCTTCATGAAACACAGTGCTCTTCATTCAGATGAAAAGCATTTGGTCTGCACTTCCACATCCAGGATGTCCAGAAGTGTCACAGGAGTATATGCTGATTAGCTTGCTAGGACCCTGGTTGCTACAGAGGAGCTCTGTCCTTCAAAATACTGCCAGATTCAAGGCCCAGAGTTACCAACTCTACTGGAACAAATAAAGAACCCTGGCATATAGAGTTCATGGCCATGGCCATCAAGATGGTTGCTGCTTAACATTGAATTAACAAAAGTGCTTCTAATTTTTTAACATGTCTATGAAGGGGGAGAATAGATTGTACATTATTTTTTATAAATACCATAAGAGATTGTGATACTGTTAAATTGTGTGTTTTCTTTCAGTTGAATTTATTATTTATGATAACATAGTAGAACCCTATAGCAGAGGTTGGCAAGACCCATAAGATCCTTTTTACCATCTCCTCGCCTTCATTGAGATCAGGTTCAAACACGACCAATTTAAAACCAACAAAATTGGCATAGCAGTGAAATATACAACTTCCAGGCATGGCTCACTCATTCACTATCCTGTGCTATCATTTGTGATTTTTCTTCTTTTTTGTTTGATGGTCAAATCAGGAAAATTGTTGAAATACTCTAAAACCTGATAGACTTACATGGAATGAAATCATTAGATGGAATAAGCCGGAAATTCTAAATAAATAAACCTTTATTTTGGTAAGCCATTAAATCATGAGGTTGTTCTTATAAAAATTGCTCATTGTATCTAAACTTTTAGGATTCACTAGATATTTCTGAATATGATTTACAAGATCAAATCACATTATGTGAAAGTACAGGTCCCAATCAACTCCCATGGCACTTGAGTTTTACTAAGCTCAATGCTTTTCGTACATATTTCTGTGGTTTGCATGTTGAAATGATCTTTTTGATCCAGAGGGCAAGACTTTATGGACTGTATTTAGCTACATCAATTGTGATTTCTTAAAGATAATGCTGGTTAAAGTGATAATATCCCCAGTAATACCACACCCAAGAAGAAATGATGAAGACAATTATAGCAGTGAAACCTTGTTGAATAATATTTGTAATGAACTGAAATTAGTTTCCTTCATTATCTCACTTATTTTCAGACATAGGACAATCACTATTTCTTCCTATTTTAAATGTGTTGAAAATGAACCCCAGAAAATGTTAAGCAACTAATAAAAGACAGAGGAAAAAAAATCATATTCAGATCTTCCGGTTACTGACCTAAACTTTATGCATTACTACTAACCTACAATTATTCAAGTAGATCCTGTCATAAAATTATAGGTGTGTGCATGAGTCTACTTAAAAGTCAGGGAGCTCGTTCAGGATGTAAGTTAATAGAAGTTAGTATAAAGAATCTTAGTGCTACAGCTCACAGAATTTCTGTTTAATGATGTCATTATCATATAGCCAGGACATTATACTGCATTTAAGAGATGTAAAATAGTCATTTAAATATTTACTGCTTTAGGCTTCTTATTTATTACCGAAAGCAGCTTTGAGATGAGGATTCAAACACTACTTTACATTTATTTCTCAAGCTCTGTCATGAAGGATTTCAGCACAAGAAATTTGGCATTTCTGAAGGGAATACTTCTACCCAGCCCATTGTATTGGGTCTGACCCTTTCATTACTTGCTGCTGATAGCTGTTAACAAGTGCCTAATACAAGGGACAACGGACAGCTGCCAACTTGCCAAAACTATTACTAGTGAAATATTATTTCCACTGTATACAAAAGCAATATAAAAGAAAAAGGCTCTTAAACCCCTCTTCAGAAATGTTGATGGGTAACACATTCTGAGGACTGCGATTCCCATATTTTTTCCCATGGAAAATACGAGAGGAACTGGAGCAAACACAGAGAAAGTCATTTCCAGTGCAGGGCAGTGCTGACAGGCCTAGAATTGGAGAGCTTGAATGTGACTTGTTGGTCTTCTCCCTCGCTTTTGTACTCTAAGAAGAATTTTTAAAAATACCAAGAACATGGTTATCAGCAACAGTAAAATTTCCCCATTCTCAGAGAGTATGTCTCTTGTTACTTCTGAAATAAAAGGAATCTTGATATAGTGGGTACAACACAGTATTAACTGCTTTTCATATGATAATAACATGTATAGTTTACATATTACATAATATATGATAGTTATACAATTCACAGTTTATATGCTATCTAGCTTATAAATTGTTTTTATATATAGTATTTCATCTTTTCAAAAGTTTGTGTGGCAGGGATTATGATGCCTATTTGATTTTAGCTTATGAGAACACTCATCCTTAGTGTCTGTTGGGCTACCACCAAGCCTTCTAAGATCATCACTCCATCTCCTCTGGGGTAATCTAGGTTCCTTTTACAGCATCACACTGTGCAGAGGCGTTCCTACTCACCTCCCTCTACTCTACTCATCATTCTTACATTTTGAGCTAACTTTATTTAATTTACATCATGGTAACTTGATTGTGTTAAATTTGCTATCATACAACTTATTTTTTTTTAACTACCAACTTTTTTTGAAAATTCCCCTGAGGAGTGTTTCTCGATCCTCATGATGTAAATATTCCTACCTCAGTTGATTTTAAACTGCCAAAGATTTAACAAACGACTCATGAAATCTCCACATATTTAATAGGTTTTCTGAGTGTCCATAAGCTAACTCCACCACACTACCATCAGTGTAAATTCAGATCCAGGGCCAACTTGCTGGGAACTCATGGCCTAAAGGAAGATAGACCATCAAGTTATGAAAAAATAAATAATATGGAGTGATAATTGTTATAATAAAAGTATGTTCTGGAAACAGAGAAGTCATTGGCAGAGAAGGATCAATTATTTGGGGGTGAAACTCAGAGATGTTTCCTTTGACAAGGTACTTGAAGCTCTAGAACCTTAAGGGTGAGTTTAAATGTTCACGTCTCCTACAGTAGCTAAAGTCATTCAAACACAAGGAAGGGTTTTCAGAGGTACGGATGGATGCTTTGTCACAGTGTTACATGGGTAAAGAGAGGTAAGGAGGCCTCCCATCAGAGAGGACATTTTGAATTCTGTGTTGTACTTGTTCACTCATTTGAATTACAACCTATGACCACCAGGATGTACCTGCCTCTAGTTTTATTTCCATAACTTTGTCTAACCCTGTCTATGTATAAAATCAGTTTGCTTCCTCATCATGATGTTCTATTTTCCATTTCCTCTGAGAAAACCTTCTTGATTACTTCCAAACTCGTTCTCACTTTCTCCTGCCATGCACATCCAAGCATGGTGAACTTTCTCTACTTTGGGGACATTCCTATGTGCTTCATACATTTATTTCCAACCTTATAAATTTGTTTAGCGGACTATGCCATTCAAAGAGAGAGTTCCTTGAAATCTAGGACTGGCTTTTACTGTTTGAACTCTGGAGTCTACAACAGTGCATGCTACATGGAAGATACTCAATGTGTTCTTATGAATGGTGTTGAATTAATGAGATGTTTTTTTGAGTGTAATTCAAAAGACTGAACAAAGATCAAAAGGATTGTCGTATTCTATCTTCTGGCTTCGTTTTTCTAATCGCTGTTTCCATACATTTGGAGGGAGTGAGCACTAAGAGTTCATACTAACTGAATTGCTGAGAGAATGAAAACTCATTAGACACCTGCTTGAGCGTTCCTTCAGGCTGAAATATGCCCAGTTTAAGCTGAGCTTAAGCAAGATTATAAGGAAGCTGATAAGAAGAAGGAAGGATTTCCAAGATGCTCAGAAGTGAGGCAGAAATGCTGATCCTTGAATTGCTGTGCATGGCTTTAGGGTACTTCTAAACTTGGCAGCCAAAATCAGTCTTCTCCCACCAGTTATAGGAATCAGAAACTTTCTCTTAAAATCACTGAATTTCAGAGATGGAAAAGACTTTCTGCATTGGCAGATTACAATTTGACTGTAGAGAGATTCTCCTGGAATATGCCACTCACTATTCATCTATCCTTGGACATGCTATAACCTTTAGCTAACATGTATATAAAATTGGAAGAAAAACAGAAACTAAATTAGAGTTATGATCAGGGTTAAACTAGATGATGCAGACATAATTCTTACCCCTAGCTGCATCTACATTGATGATTTATTATATCACTATGTCAACTGGAGTCAATGGTGGGGATCAGGACCCAGAGTGCCTGAGAACCAATTCCATCTCTGTCACTTACTGATGTGATGTTTTAGATTAGCCACTTAACTTATGTGGATTCTTCTTTTCTCATTTCTAGAATGAGAATTATAACAACTACCACAAAGGATTGCTGAGAGAATTAAATCATACAGTATCAAGAGTTTAAGACTGGGTCATTCTCAGAATTGGTAAGGAGATAAAGTTGAAAGATAGGTTAGCATATGATCAAAGAAGTAATTGAATTTCATGCTTCAAGACAAAAAAAAATGCTAATCCCTATAGGTACTTACTATATCTATCTATCCATCTATGTATCTATCTACATTTACTTTTTGTGAAACTTTGACCCAACAGTGTCACTCATAACTGCTGTTGGTTATCTATTACCAACTAATGAATAAGTGTTCCAATATAACTAGAGTAACCACAGTACAGACCATTATTTGTAATCATGACATATGGTCATTTCTGCTTCTCAGTTAATTTTGAAATAGTCATGTGCTCACAACTTCAAAACTGTATTCAACTTTTTTTAAAAAAAAATAAGTTTCTTACATTTTTTGTGTAAAAAAATTAGGCTACTATTAGAGCATAATTTTGTTATCCTTAAAATTAAATTATTTGATTATAAAAAAAGATCCTCCAAACCACTTGCCACTTTAGTCTATTTATTCTTCTAATAAGCAAATCTGACATGAAATCACTTTTTTAGTCAGAGTTTCAAACATGCTTTTCTGTAACAAATATAGTAGTAAAAGCCAAGCCCTGAATGCTCAATTCACTATTATGCATAGGTTGGTTATGGACTTCAATACACCAAGAACATTTACGTGTCTAGAAACTATTTAGACTCACATTACTGTCATAATATTACCATACATTTCTTTGAATCATTACAAAGTATGTGCTCTGTGAGGGACAAAAACTCGATTTATTCATCTCCAGTTTCCAGCTCCTAGTACAGAATGTGAGTTCCTAGTGGGTGTGTTGAATGAAAACATATAAACACTTGGTCCCTCTTAGCTACCAGGTTACTAGTGTCTATTTGCTACTTGATTTCGCTGGTTTTTGTTGTTATTGTTCACAGCAGATGACTAGTTATTTTATTTTAATTTAAAATTTTTGGGGGGTTGTAGATGGACACAATACCTTTATTTTATTTGTGTATTTTTATGTGGTGCCAGGGATCAAACTCGTACCTCGTGCATGCAAGTGCTCTGCCCACTGAGCCACAACCCTGGCCCCAGCAGATAACTATTTAAAGAGCAGGCATTAAAGAATAAGGATGGCAGCTATGTAAGTCACTGTATGAGTCTTACTATATGGATTTCAGTTTATTTTATTTTTTTGTTTTTTGGGGGGTACTGGAGATTGAATCCAGTAATCACTGAATTGAATCATTTAATCACTGAGTCATATCCCCAGCACCTTTTTATGTTTTATTTTAATACAGGGTCTTGCTAAATCCTTAGGACCTTGCTAAGTTGCTGAGGTTGTTCTTGAACTTGAAATCCTCCTGCCCTAGTCTCCTGAGTCACTGGGATTATAGGTATGTGCCACGAAGCCTGGCTCTTCAGATTATTTTATATCTACGCTTCTGTGGTTACTTCCACTGAAGTAAGTTCAGATTTCTAAAATCAGTCACAAATCTGCACTGCTTCTCTGTGGAAACGCACATTCTTTAGGAATGTGTACAGAATGAAAAGCTTGCTTTGGTTTCCAATTACACCTCCCAAGATGAAGGACATTAATTTAAGTAACTGTTATGTTTAGCTCCTCTGCACAAGGGTACAGAAAGAAACAATGTTTATTGATTCTGCGTCATGTATAAAAACTGTTTCATTTTTTCATTTAAAAAACAAGTTTGTTATCATTTATATGAAATTAAAGTCCACAATGAGCACTCACACAGTTGTATGACCACTAGAATATTAGACATCAAATGTATGACCCCCAAAAGTTCCTTGTGCCCTTTTTTTGTCAATCTCCGATGCTTACTGCCAGACGTTACCATCTATTGATTCCATCTGTGCCTTTTTAGGGATGTAAAAGAAATGATACAACATGAAACATTTTTTTTTCTTTTACCACATATTTCTGTTTAGTTATTTATAGACACGATGAGGTTTAGATACGTAACTTACCCTTTCAAAGCCTGGTTTGGATCTCAGAAATTTCATAAACCATGATAGGCTAAATAGAGTAATACTGTCAGGAGGGGGTTAAGTATCATTATTTAAGTGTCTGTTCATATGCAGCAAATGCTGGCATATTGGAACATAAATAGAAATATCATTGGGTGAGCTTCATCTAGATCCAGCATCTTAACATCTAGCTCAATAAGTGCTTAAACAATTGCTATTGACATTAATTCATGGGTAGCCACCCTAGAAGGGTCCTAAGGTCTTGCCTGGTGGGCCTTGCCTTTCACAATGATATTGAGTTAGTACATTTATTCTTACTTTAGCTGAATGTAAAGTAAGAGGTAGAAAGCTTAAAAAGTTTGTGCAACTTAGAACATTAATGCACACAGTGCAATATATATGTAGGAACTTTCTATACTGTCAATGCAGAAACATAATTGTTTATAACTAACTTATGGGTACCCCTCTCTTCATCTTATAAAGACCTGAGTAAGCCAACATATTTAATTTTAATGTTTTGTTTTGTTTTGTTGCAATGCTAGAGTTTGAACCCAGGGTCTCATGCAAGCTATGCTAGCCCATTCCCACTGATCTACATCACTAGCCCTTGTTTTTTTTGTTGTTGTTGTTGTTGTTGTTGTTTGTTTGTTTTAGTACTGGGAATTGAACCCAGGGCACTCATCACTGAGCCACATCCCCAGCCCTATTTTGTACTTTATTTAGAGACAGGGTCTCACTCAGTTGCTTAGTACCTCACCATTGCTGAGGCTGGCTTTGAACTCGCAATTCTCCTGTCTCAGCCTCCCAAGCCACAGGGATTACAGGCATACATCACTGCATCCAGCCCTTGTTTTGGTTTTTAAAACCAAAGATAAAGAAGATAAATATTTGGGGGAACATACCATAAAAAATGATTTTATGTACCTTTGCTCTAAGATGATTCTACATCTCAGAAAAGAGTATTAGAATAATCCTGATATAATGTAAGAATTGGGATTAAAACAGTTTCCCAGGAGAAATTAATCAGACTGTAGAAAAAAAGAAGTTTTTTCCTGATACTTGATGACACCTCTTACTGACTCCACTGTACTAGCCTGACTGTGAAGGGTTTTACAAGAGGTCTTCTGCTTCCTTGGGGAAATTCACAAGTATTTGTTAAGTGCTTACTATATGTTCAGACCATGGGGCTTAAATGTTTTTAAAGTTAGAAACTTTAACTATTTTATTAGCCTTAAAACAGATCAAGTTTATGCATGTTTGGGGAAATGTGCAATTCTTGGAAGTGACCCAAGTGCTGAAAAATCACATGCTCCCCTTTCCCCTTCAACTCAGGTCAAGTGATGTTGAACACTGGGCTTCCCTCCCTGTTACAATACAGGCTCCACTCCTCTATGGAAAAGGACAGAGGATGTGATTTTCTTAGGATCCTATGGAAATAGGATAGGATTTTATTATTAAAGAGATTCCTTTTCGAAACAATTATTCTTTTTTACTTATCTAAGTGACTGCCTTCACAAAATCTGCTGCCACCTTTGGAGAAGCAGTCATAAGCTGACCTTGTCTTTGTGAAGTCATTGATTCTTATGAGAATGGACCCCTGTCTCCTGTGATGGGGTTTGCTGACAGCTGTTGTTATTAGAAAGTTGATCAACCCGATACGCCAAACCATGAGGGACATTCAGGTAGCTTAGCCATTCAGGTGAGGAAGGACTTACTTCTGAGGTTTGACCAATGTCTCTCTGGGCACTGATATGAACCCCAAAGAGGACACCATCCCTGCCGTTGGGAATGATGTCCCCTATGCAACCAACATCTTAGAAGAAATTATTTCAAAATGTAGAAACTTGTCAGCTTCCTCTTGGTGAACACATAAAATGTTTGGCGCCAGATGTCTGATGAAAGTTCAAGACTTCAATTTTCTCTCAGTTACTGAAGCTCACAGAAAAATCTCCCAACATGTTCTACATGCATTAGTCCTACAGAATGATGGTTACCAGCCATAATCACATAGAGTGGGTAAGTGTTTAGACCACTACATAAATTAAAAAGAACATTCATATCCAAAGTTAATTAGTGCATCTGACACTAAAATGTCTTCCACTACTGCTGTCCTATCTTTCATTTGATTTTATAACCACCTATTTCTTGCTAAAGGCTATCAGCAGACACAGCCAAGACTGAATTTTTTTTTCAGGATTTTTGAATATGTGAGTAGTTCCTGGAAATCCTGATTATTCATTGTAGAGAAGTGACCTAAAAATGGAAGAAAAGCATTGAAAATTCTATAGCAAGACTTGGGTTATAAAAGTAATTCAGAGCTGAAGAATGGCATTATTATTCAAGGCCAGAATTTGACTTATGTAAAAGATTTTTCTATCTTTTGTAGTCCAACGAATTCCCTCCACTCCCACTTATATATACTAGGAAGTATTATGTGTCTTTTTAAAATGGTTTTTATTGGTGCATTATAATTTCCCTTAATAGTTGAATTCATCGTGCTATATTCATATATGCACATAATTTGATCAATTGCATTCCTCAGTCCCTTCCCTTATCCTCCCTTCCTCCCTCCTCCTGAGCTCCTTCTTATATTCTATTTGTGTCCCTTCTATTATTATTACTTTTAATCAGTACGTTATGATCATTAATGAAAGCGGGATGTCTCCCCCGCAATGCTTGTTTGCGATTTAAATATAAATCAAGCTTCTATAAGTGGGGTCACTAAATTAAGAGAAAACACATTTTGACGTTTTACATCCTAGACCTATTCTTGTTTTAGAGAAGTTGGGTCAAGTTACTGTCTTACCAACATTGTGTGCACATTTCTGTCTCACGTTTCCATGTGGGTGAATTACTCCTACTGGCATACACATTATAGATTCCCATCTTAATATAAAAACTAATGTCATTTCCTGAACCAAATCAAGCACACAATCGTATCATTGGGTGTTTTTTTCTTAATTTAAATCCCCCCTTTTTTTAATTACTCAGGGCCTCCTTGGGTCTGCCATCCCCTTAGCCAACTAGGACCACATCCAAGTCATGGTCCTGCTTTTCAGTTTCCCCTTTTTCACTCCTTCCCAAGGAATGATTGCCCCATGACTGGTTGTTGGGGAAGGCATTCTCATGAGTGTTTCGGTAGTGCCTCTTTCCTCTTTGTCATTAGCCTCATTATCCAATCAGTGCATCAGCAGAACACTGACAATTTAATCTCCCTCCCTGCAGGAATAATTTAACTGAATATAAACTTGGACTACCCAAAAAAGTCTGTGAATCTCCTTAATATATTGTTTCCTAGATGTCGTGTCGTGAACATAGGTATGATTTTTTAAGGAGAAGAAAACATGTTCTTTTACATACATATTCACGTTTATATTTTATCGAAATCCATGAGTCATAATCCAGGAATCAGAATGTGTTGAGTTACCGAATACTGTTAGTGACATAAGATTTGACTTAGGTTCTGTTCATTGGATCCCATTAGTACTATTTGTTTTCTTTGTGTGCGTGTGAAAGGATTAAAATTAACTTCATGATCTTCTGGCCCCATTTTTTTTTTTTTTTTTTTTTTGTATACTGGCTCATTTTTTTATCTCAAGCCTTAAAATAACTTTATGAAGTCAGCAGCACTAATGCTAGTTTTCATGATTCAAAGCTGAGTGATTTTTCCATATCACACCACCACGAGCACTAGCAACTGGCTCTGAAGAAATAGGGGAGAGTATTGGTGAACTTCATGGTATAAATACTCCCACTGTAGTGAATTTCAAATCATCAACTGTTTCACAGAATTTCTAAATATTTAACAAGCAACACCTCACTGCCAACAACAATTTAATCCAAGTTTTATGATTCTCACTCTGGGGTTTTATGCTGCCATACTCCTCTGGCTCTTTTTATGGTCCCCTCTTTCTTTCATTTACACCTTCAAATTATAGTTCTTAATTCTGTCTACATTTCTCCTTCCAATGCCTCCTTTAAATGACAAGCAGAGAAATCCTAATATGTGAATTTTAATTTGAACTTCCTCTTGATGCACAAAAATATGTCAGATCTTGATTTCCCTTAGGAATACATTTAAACTCCTAAAAAGGTTTATAATGCCATCCAAGATCTAGAATGTTATTTCCGCCACAATTTTATAGCCAATACCTTCCATTGATCTGATTTAGTCAAAGTGAATTCTATCTGAATATGAAAATATAGAATATCAAACATTTTATCAAATATTACAAATGTATCATAATCTTGCTCACTTTGGAGCCTACTTTCAAGACAGATCCCAGGTACACTTGCATCATATTTTATCTTTGAAGTTAAAGGCTTTGTTTTTGCCAAACAGCCCTGTGGTAAATGGAATAAGAGTACCCAAAGATGTCAATATTGTGTTCCCCACAAAATGTGACTATGACCTTGCATTGCAAAAGGGGATTTACAGATGTTATTAAGGTTACTATGAGAAGGGGAGAGTATTCTGGGCTGTGAAAGGGATCAATCTAATAACATGAGACCCTAAAATTAGCCTTTCCTGGCACTGTGAGTTGAAATGAACTCAGGCCACTGTTTTTCCTCCTGGAGAAAGGAGGCCAGGAATGTTCTGATGGCACAGCCTCTAGAAGGTGAGCAATGGTCTCACTGCCAAGGATCTAATGGAGGCATGTATACTACACCTGCAAGGAAGTGAAGCCTGCCAATAACCCTAAAGAGCAGGAGATGAATTCTCTAACCAAATCACACACAAAAAAAGAACACAGGCTGATAGCTTGATTTTAGCCCAGTGTGACTCAGACCAGACTTCACCCCTGCAGAACTGTAAGTTAACACTTTTGTATTTTTTTTTAAGCTTTGGTATTGCAATATTGGAAAATGTATGCAGGCCTCCTCATTAGATGTCAGTGATCAGCTATAGATATTTCTCTATCTTCTTCCCCTAGTATGCAAATTCTACCCATTTTTTAGGACCCAGCTCCAAAGCCATCTTTTCTATATCCTTGTTCTCTTATTGCATGGTGGTGTCCCATTTCCTCAATTTGTCATCTCAAAAATCACTCATTTAAATAATGCATTTAATTAATCGCTTATTAGAATGTGCTTTCTCAAGAAGCTTTAAAAGATTGAGAGAAGTTGCTAGTTAACTTTTTATTTTGCACTTTTTCAGTGTTTCACATTTCCTTTCTCATCCTTATTAGATAATCAAGTGCTTTCTCTTTTATTTCTATTATTTTAGTGGGTGTTACGGCCTGAATATTTTTGTTCCCTCCAAATTCATATGTTGAAGGCCTAACCCCCAATGAAATGGCATTTGTAGGTGGGACACTTGGAGATAATTGGGGTGAGATGAGGTCATGAGGGTGGACTTCTGTTAATTTCCTTGTAAGAACAGATACTGAAGCAGAACACATGATGGTCTTTCCAGGCTTGTACCCAAACAGGTCATGTGGACACACAGTGGGAAGGCAATAGTCTGAAATCCAGGAAGGAAACCCTCAGGAGAAATTACCTGGCCTCAGACTTCCAATCTTAGAATTATGAGGAAATAAACTTATATAGCTTAAGCCTGACAGCCTGTGATATTTTGTTATTGCAGCCCCAACAGACCAAGACAGTCAATCAATACATTAACTTCTACGACTTCAGAGATCCAAATGATTCAACTTTAAAATATTTTAACACTGACCAGTCCCTTCAGACTTACGTGAAATATTATTCAACATACATCCATTTTTAAACTTCACAGAGATATTAATATTGTTGCAATTATTTATTTTAAAAGATAATGTGTGCTAGATTTATTTACATATTGATCAATTCCTCTACTTTTGTTTAGCTATCATGTCTTTTTAAAATTATTTTGTGGGTGGGGGAGATATACTCTCTAGAAATTCCTTGGATATAAGTCTTGTGGTATTTTGATGTCAGTTTGCTACGGTTATAATTCTGGATTGATTTTCTTTTTTTCTCTGAAAGCACTGAAGACAGCCTTTTGCACGAGCTTCTGTCTCAGCTGCTTATGTTGGAAAAGCTGCAAAAGCTGCTCTCAGGTTCAGTGTTCTCAGCCACTGGAGTCACAAGGTGAGTATTGAAACAGATGTTGACACCTGGTCCCTGTCTGAGACCCTCAGTTAATTAAGGTGAGTAAGGCAGCTGATGTTTACAAATGCCTTAAGTGATTATAAGAACTGGTCTAAATGTTTTTATTATTCCTATCTGTGGATTCATGTCATTCATCATTTTTTGAAACTTGCCATAAATTATTATTTTTCCCAGTACTTCTCAATTCTCCCTACTTGTTTCTTTGGGACTCCAATTAGACATCTGTTAGACTTTTGCATTTTATCTTTTGTGTCCCTTAATATCATTTTCATAATCTTTATATTCTCTTTTTGATTGTTCAAATATACCTTTCAGTCTCTTTTTAGGCTGTTTTTAATCTCATCTGAGCAGGTTGTGTGTAAATACGATCTGATCTTTCCCAAACTTTTTTGTCTTGTAAAAATTATTTTTATATAGATTTAAATCTTTTAGAATTTGCAATAAAAGACACGGAATTTCATAAATCTTTCTCCTGTTTCCTTCAATGGTGACATATAACAATATCAAAGCAGAAAAACTCACATTTGTGTGCTATTCAATAGTTAGTGACATTTTTCAGTTTTCACTGTTGTTATATGAATCTGTTTTTACGTGTGTTTATATGTATGTATGTAGAGTTACATAGCTTTATCTCATGCAAATATTCATGTTTATCACAGCAATCAGGATGAAAAACTTTTCTGCCACCAGGAGGGAGGAACCGCTTTTATTCTCATCTTATGGACACCCTGTCTCCTGGTAGCTGAAGATGTTCTCTATATTTATGGTTAAAATCATTAAGATTTCAGGAATGCTACATAAATGGAATCAAAAGTAATAATCTTTTATGATTGACTTTTTCACTAAGCATAATGCCCTTGCAATCTATCCAGGTTGTGATATTGCACTATATTTACATGTTACCACTGGAGGAAATTAGTGAAAATTGATGAGATACTGTGTACTTTTATTGCAACCCCTCACTAAAACTATATAAAAATATTTTTTAAAAGTATTCTTTTTATTGCCAAGTAGTATTCCACTAAATGAATATATCCACAGCTTTTCAACCAATAATCCCCCACTGGAGGATATGTGAGCTGTTTTATTAATATGCCATCGGTATTTGTGTACAAATTTTTGAGACTATAATCTATTTATCTGAGATAGATACCCAAGAGTGATTGCCAGGTCATAAAGTTACTGAATAAAATAATAAGAAAATGATAAAACTTTTTTCTAAGTGACCATATATTTTAAATTTTCATCAGAAAAATGAGAAATTAAAAAAAAGAAAAATGTGAGAAATCTAGTCTGTTTCCTAACAATCACTTGGTACTATCTCTTTTTTATTTTAACTTTTTTTATAGGTATGTAGTAACCAACATTTTTAAATTTATTGGGTCTTTTCCAAATCTGTAATTATTTACATAAATTTCTTATTCTATGTCAATTTTTTTGTTTCTGATTTTATGTCCTTGATCATTTTATATGTATTGTATTCTGTGTAAAATAATTTAAATGTTTTAAAGTTATTGAAAATCTAGATATATTGGTTATTTTGAAAGGTACTCATTTGTTGTAATTTATACTTTACATGCTTATTGCTCTGATTTGTATTGTGAGTTAACATTTGACTTGAATTTAATCTGTATGATTCCTTTACCACAAATTTCTTCCAGCTAGGATTTCTGATTACTCATGTTGGAGCTTGGAGCTAGAGGTTGCTACTAACCTAGGTCTACTTTAGTTCTCACTGACCCTCCTAACAGAACATCAGTTTCATTCCAACATTTTAAGTGATACTCCCAGTTTAATTTCTCAATCTCAGCATTTCTAGCAATAAAATAAATGACCCAAAGTCAATTTGAATTTCTGAATTGGTTATTTCTATTATTATTGTTTTAGCTAATTATTGTTGTATATTTAGGCTATTGGAAAATTCCCTTTCTCTCTTGAAATCCCAGGAAAGTAGTAAAATTTGTTTGCTATAATCCATCTAAGACTTTTCTTTTCTTTTGAGAATAAGTTCTCTTTAAATTGCTCAGACTGGTCTCAAATATGTCCTCCTGCCTCATCCTCTGTAGAAGTTGGGATCACAGTTGTGCTTCAGTGCACCTGCCTCTAAGATTTTTTTTTATTATAATAGGAGTATCTTTCTGAGCTTCTCTTCTGCTATAAGACCAAAACATGCTCTCAGCTCCATTTCTCATACTTGCTGTGGTTGCCTGTTTGTAGTGCTTCATATTCACATAATGTGCACTTAATAAATGAATGGGGAAAAAAGAGCGAGTCAATTAATGGAAATTGATTGACAAATGGTCAAATCATAACCTCTTTGGGATTTATCAGGATCATATTTATGCAGTCTCTGCTGAGAAAAAATTTCCCTCAAAGATTCAGTGAATCCATGGTGTTTTTAGCATCAAAATGTCATATATTTTCCCCAACAAACATATGCACATAGTTTGCCACTGCAACAATACAATTACTGCAGGTCAAATGTGTAAAGCATAATTTTTAAAAGCTGATGATGGTCAGAGGTCAGTTTATATCTAAAATAATAAACATCAGAAGAAAAAAAAACTGAAAATGTGCCATGTTATAAACTGCTAACTTTCTGAATATATGGAGTTTGTGATTCTTGATTGAAATGACTGACCCAATACAGAGAAATCATTTGAAGCCATGTTCATTCAAAAACTGGAATCCTACCCCTCCAGTCCAGACACTGTATTTGTTATATTACAAAAGCCTAACCCCTCAAGGTCACAGCAGATAGGATTTGTTTTCTTTCAACATTCTTATTATATCCAGTATAAATGAAGTCTTTTGTTCTCTAACATTGCATTCATAAATCACAAATTTAAGCAAAAATATTATATTGTTGTACACAAAGATAGAAATACTTTCTCAATCTAATTGGAAGTTTATTAAACTGTCATTTTATTTAGCAAAGTGTTACTTATATGTGATGACAATACTTGTTAAATCAAAATAAATACCATTAGCTAATTTTTTAGAGATATATACATGCATGTATGTAGATATGTATATACACACATACATAAGTGCACCACACACATACACACACACACACACACACACACACATATACTCACACTGATATCATATACATTATGTGGATGAAAAATTTAAGAAATGGTAGTGATTTGAGGAAATCTGGTGCCATAAAAATGTATGAAAGAATTGTAATTCCTCTCTCAGCATAAATTTGAAGTTTTCTAATTGTATAGCTGAATCTTGAAGCCAATAAAATTGAGATCAAACTGGGTTTTTTTTCCTCCATTTTTACCTTCAGAATAACTTGGCTAGAATGAAGTCTGAATGTAATAGAAACATGATAAAAAAAATAGCAATTTAAGGGGCTGGCAATTGCACGGAAATGAAAACACAGTGGGATATGTCAAGCACTGCAGTATAAATAATATAAAAAATATGCAGCTTTTCAGATTAAATGAACCATCTCCCCATTTTTTTGATGCTCACTGCAATACCATTTTGTAGTACAGTTGAAGGCATCCAAGTAACTATTTAAGCAGTATTTACCCAAAGTAGTTGCATGAAGAAGTAAGCCTTTGATCCTCATGAAACAGAGTTTTCAGTATTTGATGTGTTCTTTGCAGTGTCCCAAATTAAAAATATTCTTTAAAAAAAATTCTCTCTGCAAAATAACCAGGTGTGTGGAGAACAATATAAAGAATATTCTGGAGTCAAATTGTAGTATCCAGTATCTTATCAGAGACGTTGAGCTTAAGAATTTTTTTTTTCAGTGCCAACGATCAAACCCTCAACCATTCTAGGCAAGTGTTCTACCACTGAGCTACAAGACCAGCTTGGTTTTAAGGTTTCTTTATTAACACTACCATTTTTTTTTTCCTTACTGGGATGCCACAGTCTGGCTGGGCACAAAATCACGAGCCACTCACAGCCTTGTAGATTCAAACAGCAAGTCTTTATTCCCGACCTCTCACCAGCACTCTACACGCATGTTCTGGGGAAAATCCACCGGCACTCTACATCCCAAATACTCTCTGAATCCCGCCAGAACTCAATGGGAACTCAAGGAGCTGGCGGGCACCTGAGGCAGCAGGATACTCCCTATTCCCAGCAGGATACACCCTAAACCTGGACCCACCCTAATCCAGCAGGATCCTCCCTAAACCAGGATCTGCCCTGGTCCTTGAGCAGGGTCACCTTTCTCAAACATTCATGCAATGTCACTGCAAATGACCTGGGTCCAAGGCAAGCCCATTTCCACAATGGAGAGTCCTCCCTCTAAGCAACATGGGGTAGGCTGACAAGGAAATTGCCATGCGTCATTCCTACTTGGCTATGGCTCTCAGCACTGGGACTTATGATCATAAGTAATTGACCATGAAGTCATCTTTTGTTGAATTTTCAAAAATCTTTGTAAGAAACAAAAACTATTACTTTTACTTCTAGAAACATAATTGAAATCAGGAGGAAAATGAATCAAATTAGGGTGTATAAAAATGTAACCAATTGTGTACTTCAGAATACTTTGACATATAAACCATGAATCAGTCATTCACCTGATTAGTTTTAGTGTCTTCTGAAGATTATAAAAGGAAAAAAAGAAGAAAAAGAATGAGTCCGAAGTGTTAATCACACCAGTGGTTTCTTCTTAACTCAGAATGAATTCCAAGTCCCTTAGCAGGACTCAAAAGATCTTTCATGATTTTGGCCCTTCCAGAGCTCAGCATTCTTCTCTCAATCTGTCCTTACATGTTTTCAAATTTCCAGCCAGAATGACCTTTAGCATCTCCCAAAGCACCACCCCTTTTATGGCCTGTGATGCTTTTGACCTACTACATCTTCCTAAAATTTCTATTCTCTGAATTTTTTTTAACCTGGAAATTTTTAATTTATCCACAAAGACAGGCAATATGATTCAGCCTCTTAAACACCCCATATCTGGATAAAATACCGTTTCCCTTGATCTCCTGGTGGGATATACATGTCAATTTTTAATCCTTGTCAAACCATATTATATTAACTATTTTGCCTACCCATTTTTTCCTCTTTATTTTAGAAACTTTTGTGTTCCTTATCTTGGTGCAACCTTATCCTTGGTGCACATGAGACCATCAAATATATCATAGATGCTCAATAAGGAAATCTATTTCACAGTTTTTCCACTATTTTATCCAGGTCAGAAATAATCTCTTGTGCCCGGCATCATTTTATTCAGACAATGGTTAAGGTTCCACTCAGAATGTTATGCTATAGATCTGTTCTGATGCTGCCTCATAGCATCTAATTGTTCGATTTGTCTGTCTGGTTATTGGCAGCCTGCTGGGTGTTAGGAGGGAAACTCATAGCTATTTTAAGAGCTACTTATTGAGTCAGCCTTGAAAGTTTTGTTTATCATTTTCTGTATTCTGCTTCCTTTTATATTCCTTGGGACTACTCAAAAGCGTTTAAAGCCATCTTCCAATTTATTTTTCCAATGTATATTTCCAGCTGAGTTCTTTTTTATAACTCTGTAGTTCATCTTGCAGAATTCTCAGATCGGCTTTGAGGAGAGTTTGCATCACATTATTTCAGCTTCTTAGTTGTTTATACCATTATCCCAAGAAATGCAACAGGAGGGAGTAGAAAGTCAGGCTCTTTGAAAGGTTAGATAGTACGGCATAGCAATTACAGTAAGCAGAAGGAAAGATGTAGAAGCACCATAGACAGCCCAGTGGACACTTGATCTAATGTTTAAGGCTTCCTCCAGAGCTACTGTTTAAGAGGGGAACATATCTGTTATGAATTTATCTTTACTTCAAGAATGTGCCAAGACATGTAATTAAAGCTGGGAAGGCAGTTGATACAGGAAAAGGCAAATAAAAGCAGTGATTCAGAGGAGGCATAGCATCTGCCTCATGAATTTCCTCCGTGGGTGCTTGGAAAGGAGAGAATCAACTTTCAAAAGAGATATAGAAAGTAGGAGCTAGCAGAGAGTTATTTCTGAGACCCCCCAAGTCAGTGCTGTTGCCTGCCTTTCTGTCATAGTGAGGTTGCATTCTAGGTTAAGCTGTAACAGAGGAAAATGTGTTATATGAAATGAAGTGGAAATCAAAAGTGTTTCCTTACTAAAACACTTCTTAAAAGACTTACTTTGGGTTCTGAATGCCCAGGAAGAGAATTATCATAGGATCAAGTAGTTCTCAGATGTGGCTGATAAAGAGCCAGTGGACTCAAATAGTTTTGACAATTTATTATTCCCATTATAATAGGCAACACAAAATGATTGCTTTCATGGCTTACTTTTGCCTCCCAGTTCCCATGGGGTTATGTGCCACGTAGATACTGTGCCCAAGGGGCTCTGTGTCCTAGGGAACATTGGGCTTTGAAAATGCCCTATCTTATAAGAGAACAGCTTGCACATGAATGTATATTCCTCTACAGAGATATCATGCTCATCAAGGAAGACAAGGAGATCCCTCCAGAGAAGGCAAAGAAATTTCTCTATTTTACTATCCAAGAATGTTTCCTTATACTAACATTCTTTAATTGACTGTAAGTATTTTTGCTCAGAAGATGGAGACTATATAGAAACATAAGGGATCCAAGAATTATCTCCCAGTAGAAATGTGATATATAGTATTTTATAAATCACTAAAATTTCCCCTTCTTTTTTTTTTCTCTTTCTCTTTGTGAAAGCATTTTGCCCAATTAGTGCCCCTTGGAATTTCCTTTCAAATTCAATGGTAAAAAGTACAAGGGTGTGGAATCAAATACCTTGGTATAAACAGGTCAAGGCTAACAAGTTATATGACCTTAAACTAATTTACATCACCTGAGCCCAATGTCTTCAGATGCAACATGAGAAAAATAGAAAAAAAATGAAGTATAATAACAATTTACTAAGAAATGATGTACCCAATAAAATGTCAAATTAGTCAATAAGTAATTTTTGTTTCCCGAATGTTTCTTAAAGGATCAATTTTGGTTACTAAATTTATTTTCTTTTTTTTAGTACTGGGGATTGAACTCAGGGGCACTCAACCACTAAATCACATCCCCAGCCCTATTTTGTATTTTATTTAGAGACAGGGTCTCACTGAGTTGCTTAGCACCTCACTTTTGCTGAGGCTGGCTTTGAACTCATGGTCTGCCTGCCTCAGTCTCCTGAGCCACTGGGATTACAGGCTTGTACTATCACACCTGGTGGTTACTAAATATTTTCATTTTCTCAGAGGTTTTTGTATTTTTCCATTTTGGGGAGTGTCTACAACATTTTCCAAAAAGAATGTACAAGAAATGGGATTATAGTTATTCACTACAAAGTGAAAAATGAGTTGTGTTTTTTTTTTCTTTTGAATGGTATGAAATTTCTTCTCTCTAGAATGAAATTAAAAGTACAATTTTGACAAATCACATGTCATTTTTATAAGATAAATAACTACTTTTACTTGGGCTATAGGTCAGCAAATGAAGTCAGAATATCTTACATTAGGGTTTCCTGAATCAGGGCTTTAAAAAGAGGTACTTGAGTAAGTGGGAGAGGACTTGGGGGGAAAAAATAAAAGAAGGAAAGAAAGAAGAGAGAGGGAGAGGAAGAGAGAGGGGGAGAGAGAGAGAGATACATAGAGAGAGAGAGAGAGAGAGAGAGAGACAGAGACAGAGACAGAGACAGATAAGATAGGATTTGGAAGAAATTGAAGAAAGTCATATCCTACCAGGTTAGAAGTTTGACAAAGACCTAGTTTAGTTACATCTCACCTCACTCTGCCTAATCCACAGGATACTCTGGAGCATGAGTAGAACTTGACTGATGTCACATTAAGACAAGGGAGCTGGCCTGATCTATCTCTGTACTCATTAAATGCTAGCTGAAGATGAATGTCAAGGGGAGTGTGAACTCTTCCAGGTATTTCTCCATATGCTAAGGACAACTCTCAGGGGAAAGATGCACATGTGAACCACTGACAGCCAATGTCTTGAAGGATGGGCATCCCTGCCTGGTAAAAAGACACTGGTGGGGCAAGAAAAGCATCTTCTCTAAGGTGAGACCAGTTAGAGAAACTTCTATACTAATTAGAGTTCATGGATGAGATAGGATAACTCAGATTAGGGTGGAATTAGTGCAGATGGTAAGAAGTGGGTGGATTTAAGATTTAATGAATGTTGAAGCTAAGATATCAATTGCTTCTCTGTTGGTGTCCTTTTCTTGTGATGGAATTCCAAATATTGTTTCTCCTTTTCAAATTCTTCCATCTGTTTCAATTTCCAGAAATCTCTTAGTTACTAACTATTTTGCCTGGCACTTTGACTTCATTTAGTTCTGATCCTCCAGTTCCTGGCAGTTTCCCAGGTGCTGTCTAATCACATCGACTTTGTCGCTCTCACTTTGCACACTTGATTTTCATTTGTTCCCCTGGCCCCTGACCTACTGCTGCCTAAACACTTAAAATCTTCTGTGATCTGCTTTTCTGGACTGACTTACTTGCCTTGTTCTCACAACCTTCTAGTTATGAAGTAGGATAAGCAGAGCCACTTTCCAGCTTGGACCCAAATCTTGGTATAAAGTCCTGCTCCAGACAGAAGTATAATACAGAGATAGGAGGAGAAGAAGATAAAACTAAAAGTTTTCTTTCTTTTTTTAAAAAAGATTTACTGCTGGGCCTATGTAGGGTAGAAACAAGGAAACATACTGAGTTCTGCTGTCAAAAAGATAAGAGTGTTTTATAGCCTAGTTACTGCTACAAGAACTGTGCTCATATGAATGATGCTAACTGATATCAACCATATCAGGGATATCTAAGGACAGTCTTTGTCCTCTGTTTCATAAGACCACAAATGATTTAGCCACATCAAAAATGGTTAATATACAAATCTTTTGGTGTTCAATATGGAAAGCATCAATTAGCTAGAAATTTCTGGAAACTTTATCCGTTCTCTTAAATATGATCAATATACGTGATGTACTATTATAAAAATTTGATTAAGTAGAATCTTTGGAAAGCTATCTTTTCAGTAACTTCTAAATTAACTCAGTTTGTCTCACTAGCCTTGTTGAAACTCTTCTGAGAGATGTTATTGGTCCATTTTTTATCTTGCAAGTGGAGACTTTGAAAAAAAAATTTTTTTTTTTGTATTTTAACTAAAATTCTTATAGGACCACAATGTTAGCTGAACATCCATTTTACTTAACATGATAAACGTGAAAGGTATAGGGAACTGTTTAGAATGGTTTTTGAAATTTTATTTTTTAATTTAGAGATCAGACTTTATTTTCCTGTGGTTGATGTCATTTCTTACAGGCTAAGCATTAACAACGTACACTTAATTGAGGTTCCTGCTATTTTCCAGTGTGATTAATCAAGAGTTTTGCTATAAAATAATTGATTTTTCATGCATAGAGACATCTCTAATTTAGCCTTTTTTAAGAGGGTTAGAGGGAAATTTTGAGCCCTATACATTTATTTGAAATACAATTAGAATAATGGAAACATCTATATCTTCTTAGCATTAAAGACTGTAGAATGGACAATTAAAAGCTATCCCAGATTAATACTATTAAAATGTCATGAGAAATACAGGCCTGGACTCCTGATTTATCATTCATCATTGCTATATAACTTACTCAGAACCGATGTAATGAGGAAGGATGCTAAATTAACACGGCTATGAATTCTCAAGTAGAAAAGAAAAAAAAAATAATACTCAGACTGTGTCTCCGAAAAGGACTTCGATTGTGTAAAATATGATTAGTTGAAATGGTAGCATGGGGATCTGTTCCACATATGCTATAGCAGCAGCACCTGTGGAATTGTGGATGCCTCTGGGACCAACCATGAAGGGGACAATGTTATGAGATAACTGGTAGAAAGTGTACAGGGTTAAACTGACTGCATATCAAACTGGGCGCTGCCACACAGCTGGTTTTTCTCCAAGTCCTGGTAATCATTACACATGGAGTTGTGTGAATTGGCAAAATCTGGACCTAAAACCAACCATCATCATGAAGAAATGCACGAGGAGAACACGGGAACTTTAGTCAAGCAGCACTGAATTGAATACACAGGAGTGGATGCAAACCTGCTGCTCCAGATTATTAGATTGCATTCCATGGGAACCTAGGGACTCTGTGGAGAGGGTCACAGAATCCCTTTGTGAATGGGTGGGAAACTGGCTGTCAGCAACCAGTGGTTTTCAAACATGCACACATATCCGAAACACAGAGAAAGACTTGTAAAATCAAAATGCTGGTCCCCCTTCCTGGAGTTACTGACATAGGAACTCTGGTGCAGGCTGTGAAAATTTGAATTTCTAACAAGACGCTGTGAGTCAGACCACCATCTATACATTGAGAACTACTATGCTGTATTATATATTTTACTCAACCTACTAAGATTTATTTGAAGAAACCCCTCAAAAGCTAAGAATATCAAGTAATATTTTTAAAATGATAAAAACCCTCATATAAGTATACTCTCTGTGGCATATCTATCATTCTTTTCTATTTCATTTCTTCCAGGTCTCTGGTATCTGAATATGACCAGCTACTAAGAACCCCCATTGCGCAAACTAATTTTTTCATTGTTACTTACGTCTTTTTCTTCCTTTCTCCCTCCCTTTCTTCCCTCATTGATGGAGTCAAGGCTCTCTAAATTCTAAACTCCAAGTCAGGTGCTGTGAACCTTGCAACTAAGCCTTTGAAGATTTTATAATTGTATACATAAAGTAACCACATGATGAATGGTAAGAGAGACCTCAAAAAATGCTTACCTTCACTATTTTAATAGGGAATAATTAACTTTCCTTAGGAGTATGAACAAAGGTTTTCCTCTGATAATATATGAACTGATTCTTTGATATTTTCCC
Source organism: Marmota marmota marmota (assembly GCF_001458135.2). Classification (NCBI taxonomy): domain Eukaryota; kingdom Metazoa; phylum Chordata; class Mammalia; order Rodentia; family Sciuridae; genus Marmota; species Marmota marmota. Next base: position 4,882,839 of record NW_026000021.1, read on the forward strand.
ACACAGGGAAAAAAAAAAAGATGGAGGTTAAGAGAGATATTGTATTCTTGCTGTATTGTCATACCCTGTTGTTACTGTATCCTTGTGCATGTGAGAACAAGCCTTACAATCTTCCCCAAGTGCATTCCCTGAGCTCAGTGTCACTCCTGGGCCCTACCCCACAGAAACTGGTTCTTCTATGGTGGAGCTCTCCAGGTCATTTTAATACATAGCCAGGACTGAGAACCACTGTGGAACAGGTTATGACCATAATCCTGTTTAGCAGCACTCGGGTTGGGTGACTAATAAGCAGTGCTGAATTGAATTAGTTATAGTTTTCTTTTCAAGATGCTACCACTATTTTCTCTTTTAATTAATGTACTTCTCATCAGCTTCGACTGTGGCCAGCTAAACAAGCCTGGAATATCACTGTGACACCTCAGGTCTCCAAGTACCACCTCATGGTTAATTTCCTGCTAGATGCTTCAGATCCTTAATGCAATGCTAAATATCCCCCTTTGCCTTTCTGAATGCACATTCCTTCATACCTTGTTGGTAATACCTCTCTTACATCAGGACTTTCCCTCCCGACAAGTGTTAGCTTTCTTTTGTTTCCTTGCCTCCTCCTTCTCACAGCCTATCTTAACTATTTGGTGGTGGTGGTTGTTGTTATTGAGACTTGAACCACTGAGTAAGTCCCCAGCCCTTTTTTTATTATCCTTTTATTATCATTTTTATTTTCAGAGAGAGGATTTCACTCAGTTGCTTAAGGTCTCACTGAATTCCTGAAACTGGCCTTGAACTTGTGATACTCCCACCTCAGCCTCCCAGGTAGCTGGGATTATAGGCATGCACCACCACACCCAGCTCTATCTTAACTTTTAATACACGGGAAATACCCAATATTGACTTGAATTGTTATTAATAAGGAAAAAAAAAACTAAACAACATGTAAAGGATAAGCTCAGAAAAAAATAAAAAGAATTATTATTAACATGTTTATTATGTTTGTGAAAACACCCTATTTTGGAATGTTTATATTCACAGCTCTGAACATGATAAATTTTTCCTTGCCCAGGAGCCCTTAGGCTTACAGAGCTCCATGTCTAATTGTTGGCTCCACCTTATCATGCAACAATGGCTCAGAAGGGTGGAGAGGGCCTTCAGGGTATTCTATCAACAGAGACACACAAGAGTTTTCATCCATCACTATATTGTGTTTATTTTCTTCATTGCACACAGCACAGCACCACATTTATCCCTATCTTTCTCCTCTTGCATATACAGAACCAGGAGGTCAGAAACCAAGTCTGTTTTAGTCACAAATAGTACAACCATTTTTTCCCCCACTGCCTGATGCCCAGTAAAAAGAATCAATAAATATTTGCTGAAGGAATTAATAAGTTAATGAAAGGAAATGATGCCAGACACTGCACAGATTCATCTCCCAGACCTGCTGCGATTTCTCCAATACATTTAACTCATTTTGTCCCACTGTTCCAGATAAGGAGTGCATATAAAAACTTAAATCGAGCAACACGTATTTCATTTAGGGTAACTTTGTACCTGTGTCAATTCACTGAAATGTTCACAAACTTCAAAACTTGGAATTTAACGGGTTAAAACTTACCACTTCAGCAACATAAATATGAAAGCACCAAGTGGTTATTAAAACAGATAAATCTGCATTAAATGACCTTATCAAACCCACATAGGCACCTCTATGTTGTTAATGTATTCATAACCTTTCCTTTTGCAAAATCACTTGTATGGTTTAGTAATATGACTAAAATTTAACCATTTATTTAAATATAGCCCCTTTGCTAGATATTTTTTTGCATGCAAATCAGAGTTCCAGATTATATTTGAAAAACATGCTTTCATTTGTCACTTAATTTCATAGTACCATACAGGTTTGATGTTTATCTATAGAATACTCAGAATCTAGTTAATTATGGTTAATTGCTTCCTAATTATTCTTGAGAAAAATAAATGATAGAAATGTCATTTCCATACAAGGAAACAGACTTCTTTGGCCTCAAACATTTTTTTAATACAGGTTGCACCACCAGAAACATCTGGGGAGACATTACAAAGAATATTCATATCTCATTCTGAGATTTGAATTTCATTGATTTGGAGTGGAGCCCTGATGTTCCTCCTATTTTTAATATTCTGTGGTGATTTAAAAGTGTACAGTGAAGGTTGAGAATCACTGACTTAAAGAAAAAATAACTGTGTTCCAGCAGAGAATGGACTACTTGCTCTCCAGACTTTGAGAGTTGCCCTGACATGCAAATCAATAAAGTCGTTACATATAAAATGCAGAGAAATCCCTACTAGTGGGGTTGTCACTGCTGCCACCTGAATGGGTGATATACCTTAAAGGTACTGGTTTGGAGACCTATCAACTCTGGAGATTGGCCCAGGACTGAAGCTGGTTCTGAAACAACAGGGGGTTGCCCTACCCAGGTCTAACCTTCTATCTCACTGACCTTGAACCTCTCTGCTTGTTGTCTGATCTGCTATTCCCTATCTCAGAAATGCTCCTTCTTTCTTCCATGACTGATACCTTGTCTATCTTCCAGGAACAAACCAAGCTCTGATGGAGCTACTGCACTAACTCTATACCCCTTTCCCATTTTTCAGTCTCAACACTGAGATATGAATATGTACCTCATATATACTTGCTCATCTTGGACTAAGTAACTACTAAGCGCTGAGCTTTTTATTCAGTATTTTACATGTTATCTCCCATAAACTCATATTAATCTTATTTTAGTCTTTCAAAACATTGCCTCATACTCCAACATTTTGTGCACGATTCCTCAAGACTACAAATTAAGGGCGAGTAAAATGTTATATATTTTTATTGTGTTAAGTCTCAATGCTAAAGTATGAAGAAGAATGGACAGGAAGGAAAATGGCTATAGTAGAATCCTCTTAGATGCAAATGATATCCACGAAACAATCATTAGAGATTCAACTTATTAAACTCTTGAGTAGATGTAAAACTGAGACTCAAAGATGTTAAATAACTAACCTAAGATGAAAGAGAATTTATACTCATTTGGTCACTAATTTAGCCACTAGGAGAAGAACTTCCTTTGGCATTTAGAGTGGGAAGAGGTTGGCAAGCTTGAATTTTACGTTTTTTTTTTTTGGGGG
>NW_026000021.1:4886010-4891746 GCF_001458135.2 Marmota marmota marmota
CTGGAGTGGGAGCATGTAGCAACTAATTGCCCACTCTTGTTCTTAGGGAAGAGCATCCCTTAGATCATGATTCCTGGACTCTATTTTGTCTTTTCCTGCTTTTGAAGGGAGGGGTAATTTACCTGCTGCATTGGATGAAGAAAATATGCTTGCCTAATTCCGTCCCTCTGTCTTCATTCTTTTCAGGAGCTCACTGTCTGCAAGAGATGCATTCCATTCTGCTTCCCTATGACACGTATTTTGCATGGGTCAGTCCCCATAAGAGGATGATTGTGAAGTTAAGCACAGTCTGTAAATGGGTATACACATGTGTCTTATTTGCAGGCTCAGCCTTAAGAAACCCATTATCAACTTATACCTATATCATATTCTCCAATATTAGCTTTATAAGCAAAAGGAACGCACTTTAGTTCCTTTTCCTAGACTATAGAGTGCAGAACAAGCACTGATAAGGCAGACTGAGAGATGAGGATAGACAGAGAAATGCCATCTATCAGTTTTTAATTCCAGGGTTTCATCAGAGTGGGTGGGTATTTTGTTTTGCTTTGTTTTTTCCTTCTCTATTAAATATACCATTTTAGTGTCTAAAAGGTTGGGAGACTTTCTTTTACTATGGTAGGCTTTCTTTTTATATTTTACTCATACCTGAAAAGTCAGAATATTACTGTTGCCAGGTGCAGTGGCACATACCTGTAACCCCAGCAACTCAGGTGGATCACAAGTTCAAGACCAGCCAGCCTCAGCAACTTAGTGAGGCCCTAAGCAACTCAGTGAGACCCTGTCTCTAATAAAATTTAAAAAGGGCTGGGGATGTGGCTCAGTGGTTAAGTGCCCCTGGGTTCAATCTCTGTTACCAAAATAAAATTGTAAGAATATTATTGTCTTTCCCAAAAATTGCCCAAAAGAATAGGCAAGCATGGCACGGGCTCAACAATCTGTCCTTCTGCATACTTAAAGGGAGATTCAGTGGGAAGCTGGAGTCTAAGGCTGAGTTCACGATGTGTGGATTCACTAGAATTATTTGAGAACTCCGTAGACATGCAAATTCTTGGCCCTAATCCGGATCACTGCATCATAAATTCTGGGAGTAAAATCCAGCAATCTGAGTTTTAATGGGCTTCCCATGTAGTTCTAATGCACACTAACATCTGAGAACCAACTAGAGTCTTCCTACTCACCCCATGGTCTGGCAGCTTGTTAGAAATTCAGATCTCAAGCCCATGCTAGACCTACTATTCACACTCTGAATTTTTAACAAAATCCCCAGGGACTTGGTAAGCACATTAAAGTACTGGTGTAGAGTTGAGGATGCAAAAGCCAAATTATGGAGCAGGGGAAGGTGGTGGGATTTTAATGAGGTTTTCAGTCTAAGCTACATATAAATTACAGTCTGGGGTATGTGACTGCAGTGAGGAAATAGATTGAAACCTGGAGAGAAGTGGCTCTGTGGAACTCTCCTAGGAGTCCCAAGCACCTATTTCTATCTGGTCTGTTCTCATTAACCTTATGTGAGCTTATTGTTAACCCTGTTCTACTCAGGTACTGCCTGGGCTTGGACCATACGTTATTACCAGGGGCTTATTATATTGGATTTCACTATATGCAGCTTCTCTAGCAACCGAGATCTGCATTACATTTCTAACCAAACTTCTTTTGAAATTCTTCTCACAGCAGGGCAGGCCTCCCTCGATGTCCACAGAAGGTCATTTCTCAGTCCAAACAGGTAGCAACCTAAGATCAATAAGGACCAAATCAACGCTGAGCATTTAAACATGTGGCTGAGGTGTGAATAAGTAGTTGAAGAAATTGTAAAAAGGTCAGGTAGCAAGTACTAGCTTTGTAACTAGCAAAAGCCCTTGTATATATTTGGCATTTCACAGAACCTTCAGGCTTAGTTTGATTAGTTATTAAAATTGTGGTAAGCCGGTGGGGAGAATCATAATAATTGGTATAGGTCACAGATAATCAGAAGTGTCTCTCCCAGTGGGATGAAACCTATTAAAATTTGTTATTTAAATCTCTTCGCCATTTCCACATTCGGCTCACATGCAGAATGGCTTGTCCCAATCTCTTAGTCTCCAAGGAAGAGAGCAGACATCTTCCATTATTCTTTGGTGCTAATTAACATTTTCAAGAGAGGGCTGACTTAGATGCAGCTAAGTATACCTCCAAAGCGATCTCTCTATTCAACAGATCATAGCTTTATCTCATTAAAGAATTAGCTTTTAATATTTAGAATGTTTAGATAATTTTGACTGGTGTCTCCAAAATTTGTAATCACTCACAAATAATCCTCAGACTTATGCCACCAGCACAGAGGGGAGGAAATGCTTTTTATGAGGCGAATATTGCTATTTGATTCTTAGTCATCTTCTTTGGAATGGATTAGAGCTCCCTTTTATCTTGTGGGATACGTTCCAAGAGCCCAAGCAGATGTCTGAAACCAGAATAAATACAGAATCCTATAGGTACCATTTTTGGATATACATACCTATGATAAATTTTAATTTATATAAATTAGGCACAGTAAGAGATTCATAATAATAAAATGGAATAATTTTAACAATGTACTGTAATTAATGTTATGTGAGTGTCTTTTCACTCACTTACCTTTGATCTTTGTATTCATGTGTGGAAACATCATACTGAACCCCATTAATATGTGCCTTTGCAGCTCTGAATTGCCAGCATACCACTCTTGTGCTTTGGGGTGGGGCCGTTATTAAGAAAATTAAGATTACTTGAACACAAGCACTGCAGTACCATGATATTATGATGACTAAGGTGACTATTAAGTGCTCTAGGTGAGTAGTATATACACTGCCTATATGCAGACAAAGGAATGATTCACCTCTCGGGTGGGAAAGAGCAGGATGGTGCAATATTTTTTTTATCATGCTACACAATTTAAAATTTATGAATTGCTTATTTCTGCAGTTTCCCAAATAACACTTTCAAATCTTAGTTGATCAGAGGTAACTGACGTGCCACACAGCAAAAGGGAAAATAAAGAGGAACTATTATAATATGAGTCCTGTTTCTGAAAGCCAATCAGCCAAAATGCATGGATTTGGCAGAATAGGTGGGCTAGCATCTATTCCACAGGCTCTCAAATCTTGAGAAACACAGGTATCATCCAATGAAGTGTTAAAAATAATAATGTCTGCCTCTCAAAATGCTGATTAATCCACTCTATGATGGGATACAGTCTTTTTTTTTTAGTTGTAGATGGACATAATACCTTTATTTATTTATATGTGGTGCTGAGGATGGAACCCAGTGCCTCACATGTATGTGCAAGGCAAAAACTCTACCACTGAGCCACAACTCCAGCTCAAGTTGTTATTTTTTAACACTTTCTAAAAATCTTGTTGCCATTGCATTAGTAATTTTCTTCTCCTCACTTGGCATCCCATAGACTTTGCCCTCATTGCATTATTGTCTTGGTTTACCTGGTTCCCAAATTTTCATGGAGGTCCCATTACTTCCCTGACAAATATTCCTATTCTTTCCATCTTATTTAAAATACTTTAAACAAAATTTAAAAAGAATAACATACTTGATGCAAAAAAAAACAGAAAAGTATAAAGGAACAAATTCAAAAAGTATAAATAATCCTAGCACCCAAGGATAATTCCTCTGAGAATATTTTTATACATGTATCTCTCTGCATCTGAACACATATTTTTTTCTTTCCCAAAATTTCTCTTTTGTTGCCTAAAATTTTTGCTCAGCACAACATCATGTACTGTGTCTATGACAAATAATCTTCCTTTTAGAACAGCTTTTAGAATGATTATAGATGTTCTTTCATTGTGTCTATCATAATTTAGGAGACTACTACCTCATTCTTTGAAATATGTATTTTTTTGTCATTGGAGAAAACTGAGACGAGTATCCTTGTGTATATATCTTTGTAAACCTAGGAATCCTTAGTCAATAGTGGTAAGCAAGACAAGACAGTTAAATAGGACAGTCCTTACGCATGAAAAGCAATTGGTAAAAAAGTCTTATACATAAAGTCTTATACATAAAGCCTGTCCTGGAAGCTGACTGTTCAAAATGACAGGATGAGGAAGCTGATATATTAAGCTTGTACTGGAAAATTCCCATTGCCCTAACTCAAGAATTTTGGGTGTTCAACTTATGACCCACAATTGAAACACAGTCTGCAAACAGTATCTCTTTCTGTGTAGTAGTTTATTTTTTCTTCCCACATTATTTTGGTTAAGAATTTTTGCTTGTTTCATTTTGTTTTATTTCCAATTTTTCAGGATATCTGCCTTTGTAAAGTATAAAATAAATAAAAATGAATGTAGATAAAAATAAAATAAGAATGACATATGATGTACAAACCTCTGTTATTTTATTACTATATTGGAGAGTCATAAAATTTCTTCGATAAATTGCCATAAATATTTTAAGAGCTTACTCTCAAACTCTACACTCAATCTTGTGGTGGACCAGTAGCTAACAGTTTATGGCTCAGCACTGATGGACCATAATTTGAGTGGTAGTGATTTCAAACATATTCTCAAATCAATGCATTAACTAAATGAGATAATTCAGTGTGTGGAGGGACAAAAGTCTCTGGCAAAGTTATTATAGAAGTGCCAGGTCAAAATGAATATTTTTGGCACTTGAATGAAATAACCAAGTAGAACTGTAGTAGTCAAGAGCAATAGTACAGACACACAGATCTGAAAAGCACATGAAACCCAACTGGAATGAGTTAGAGAAGAGTAAGAACTCTGCACAAGAATGACATAGAAACTCTAAGTATTTCCATTCCACATTTTCTAAAAAGTTCTAATTCTGGACTTAGGAATGGATTTATAGGTTTTCCCCTTAGTGGTGTTTATTGAAATGTGCTCATAATTTTTACACATTTCTCTGTATTTTAAAATGTTCAAATGCCACACATACAACGAGATGCTAACGTTTGCTAAGGCTACAAATGACCGATGCTTCCATATCAACACAATTGAATTAAGTGATGGAAAAAGTACATTGTAGGTGACTTTGCTATATCCATATTAAAAAGCACACTAGTTGTGTCTAAAATCCTTTGAACATTCCTTAAATAAAGAATATCACACTTATCACATTGACGAAGGATAAAAGACTGATAAAAAAGGAACACAGACCAAAGTCTCATTTTTACTAGTGAAGGACATAGTTTATTATTCTTAAAGGAAAGTTGTCAGGTAAGATGCATCCTAAAGGAGTAGTACTGTGTGTGTGACTAACATCTAAATGCTGAGAAGTGGGGAAGCAAGGGCAGTCTTAACATTCTCCCCCATTTCCCTCTTATTTATAGTTGCTTAGTAAGAGAGAAAGAGAGACCACCCTTTGCTCAACCTGTACTCTAAGATGGCAGAGCAAATCATTCAGGACTGAATAAATGAGAAAGTACATTCCCAGTTAAGGATAAGGATGTATACACACACGTATATATTCATATATATATTATAGTTAGACTTGGATTGCTCTATGTTTTTTTTTTAATTTTTTATTGTTGGTTGTTCAAAACATTGCATAGTTCTTGATATATCATATTTCACACTTTGATTCAAGTGGGTTATGAACTCCCATTTTTACCCCGTATACAGATTGCAGAATCACATCAGTTACACATCCATTGATTTACATATTGCCATACTAGTGTCTGTTGTATTCTGCTGCCTTTCCTATCCTCTACTATCCCCCCTCCCTAATGTCTTTCTTTAATTCATT
>NW_026000021.1:4893459-4945920 GCF_001458135.2 Marmota marmota marmota
TATATATATATATATATATATGGCTTAATGGCATTTCATTGGTCAGAATCATTATATATTTGATGTTAAGTACCTTGCTTAAACATAAAAGCCCCAGGATATGATTATTGAAATACAATTTGTAATAGTTGAAGTCGTTTATGACTTCTTAAGATCTAAAAATTTCTTCTTAACCAGCCTTTATTCATATTCTTAACTTTAAATGTTAAATTGAAACTTTTCATTTCATCCAAATTTTAGGATTGAATATGAAAAAAATAATTAAATTCCACTTATCTATATTCCTTCTCTCATTCATCCATAAACCCACAATATGGAATTACCCACTTCCTTGAAAAGGATTAAAACCAATAAGTATCCTAGAAGCTGTCTATGTAAACAAGGTGTGTTTTGCTATGCCTATAAACAAAAACATGCTAAGTTTATTGGCAATCTTAAAATCACACACATTTGATGCATCACACATTTGCACAAATACCTCAAGAGCAAGTTCCAAAATACCCCCTAGGAGTCATTATGCTTCCTTGATGGGGATACCTTTTGACTGGGTACATCAGGTTCTAGATCTTTCTTCCATGGCCAAAATAATCCTTCACTTTGATTGTGACTGGATCCTGCCTCGTATCCCTTTCCTCTTGGTCTTGGGTAGCTGATGACTTAGACTCTTTCTCTTGGTATTTCCACAGCAACAGAGAGGGGTCCTCAGATTAATAAGGGTTTCCAAGGGGTGCTGACAAGGGTTAAGTTTCCTGTGACTGCTGTTACAAAGCACCACAAACTGGGTGGCTTAGAAGAGCAGAAATTAGTGTGCTCACAGTTCTGGAGGTCATATGTCTAAAAAGTGCCTCAGGAAAGAGGCATGCTTTCCCTGAAGTCTTTCAAGGAAGATTCTTCTCTGAATCCTGCAGTTACATGTGGTCCCAGGAATTCCTTGGCTTGGCAGCAAAATTCCATCTCTACCTCTGTCTTCACACAGTGGTCATTTTCTCCACATGCCTTTCTGTGTTCACATGGTGTTCTCTATATATAGGTCTTGTTCTCCACAAGTCCTACTGAATTTGGACCCACCTGCATGATCTGAACTTGATAACATCTGTGCAGAACACTAAGGTCACAATCATTGGTTCTGGGAATTAAAACTTTAATGTACCTTGAAGGGGTGGGGGCCACAAATCAGCATATAACAAGGGGTTGGGCCACTCATCCTTTTCTTCTGCTCTTATAAGTCATGAACAAGAAGAGGGTGGGGAGAAAATTTCATCCAGAAATTATTAAGTGATGACTCTAGTCCTGACAACCCCCTTTCCCTTCTCAAAGTTTGCCCTGCTCATAGTCTTCAGAGCTCACCCTACTCTCTTCCTGGCCTTTGCTATTGCCCGGAAATTACCTTGGACTGCAAGAATAATCATGGAAAGGCAACTTGAGAATCATGGAAAGGAAACTATAGAAATAGGACCTAGTTGAAAGAATGAATATTTGGAGATGTGCCTTGAGAACTATATATATATTATCCCTGGCTCCTTCCCCCTGCCCTTTTTCCTCTGCTTTCCCAGCTGCCACGAGGTGAGCTCCATTCCTCCACAACACTGTTCTGCCATGTTGTTTCTGTCTTGGAGCCAGCTGATGACAAATTGAAACTTCTGAAACGTGAGCCCAAATAATTTTTTTCTCCTCTAACTTGATTTTCCCCAGGTATTTTGTTACAGGGAAGAAAATCTGACTAATACATTTGGGAATAAGAATAAATGTGTATTTAAGGCTTTATGATGAATGAATGAGCTGGTACCATTTTGCACTTTGAAGCCATTTTGCTAAAGACATATATTTTAAGAAGAGACTTTGTAATTGAATTTTGTTGGATGTCTTAAGAATGGGAAGCATGCAGTCTGAAAAGGATTGCACGCATTGCAGAAGTTCCCCAAAGGACAATCTTATTGTCACCAGAAGACTATAAATTAATGTTTGGTAGGTAAAGCTGACAGATGTTCTACTGCATTCTCATTTTTAGAGCATAGATTTTCTATTACAAATTACTTTTTCTTTGTCATTCATATGATTAATCAAATGTATCAACGGAGTGAACTATGACTTGCATTGTTCCTTAAAGGACTTGTGAACAGGTGGGAAAGGTGGTGAAAAGGGTGCTAGGAAAAACGGCTGCACCTAAGTCTCTCTAAGATAATCTCCCATGGTAATTCCTTTCTTTTCATTAGTATTCATTAGTGTGCATTTGTCTAATGCACAGGACTTTTTGTAGCATGTCAACCATTTATCAGATATTGATAAAAGATTAAGTTACTTTGATGTTTTAATCCTGTTAGCAAATTGAGATCCTGAAACCTCAAATTAGGAAACAGGCCGACAAAACTGGGGACAAGTTGGAGAGGAGGCTGTATTTCTACTGATGGGTACTGTGGGAGACACCTGTGTTGCATCAAGAAAAGGAAGATCCATAGGGCTGAGCTCCTGGGCTTTACAAGGTACTTTGAGGCGTTCAGGCAGCTTTTGTATTGCTAGGACCAAAGGACTTGTCAAGAACAATGTAGAGGGGGAAGAGTTTATTTTGGCTCACTGTTTCAGAGGCCTCTGTTCACTGACAGCCGACGTCATTGCTCTGGGTCTGAGGTGAGGCAGCACCTCCTGGGGTGTGTAAAGAGCTCCTCAGCCTTCTTGTCACCCAGGCAGGCAGCCTGATCATGCATGGTAGAAAAGAGCAGTTTAGAAGCAGAGAGAGTGAGTTACACTCACCAGGGACAAAATATAAACCCCAAAAGAATGACCCCAGTGACCTACTTCCTCTTGCCATACCCTACCTGCCTACAGTTGCTCCCAGTTAATCCATATTAGTGATTAATCCACTGTTTAGGTTAATAATCCACTGATCATGCCTCATAATCCAATCATTTTTGCCTCTGAAAATCCTTGCATTGTCTTACACATAAACTTTTGGGGGACACCTCATATCTAAACCATAACACAGAGTACCCCACACTTCTGGAAGGAAAAAAGAGCCTGAGAAAAAGAGAAAGACAGGGATAAATGAATGTTTCCAGGACAATTACAATAAACATTTGCAATCCCTGTCCCTCCATTCTGGGGTCATAGATATATTTGACTCAGTGGCAAAGTAGCCACTGAAAAGGCTACCAGTCAGTAGAAGTTACCTATTTTCATTTTATTTCAGCTCAAAATGTTTGTTCTACCCTCCTCATTTTGCAGATAAAGAAACTGAGGTTCAAAAATTGATGTAACCAAGTGCTGTGTAGTAATTGGGTGGAGATTCTATCACAGGCAATCTGGCTCCAGAGTTTCCCTTTTTAACTCTGTCGTAGACAGCCACTCTGTTTTCCAATCTTTATTTTTTTTTTACATGAGAGGTAGAATAAGCAGGCTATCCTTTATGAAGACATTTAAGCAATTGGCTGAGAAGCTATATATCTGGTCATTATACCATAGTAATGGGAGGGGAACGTGGGTAAAGACCTCCTCAGCCTCCTTCTCACCCAGGCAGGCAGCCTGCTCATGCATGAGAAAGGTACTTAGCTAAGGTTGTATTCTAACTCTTACAGTGTGCCAAGCACTGTGTTGGGTACTTCCATACATTCTATCACATTCCTTTCTTACAAAAGCTTTATCGTGTGGGTAACATTATGTGCATTATAAGCTGATGTTGAGGAGTCTTGCTCAAGGTCAAGTAGTAGTCCTCCATGGGTCTGATAATAGAACCATGTCACTTGATTCCCAGTCTCATGCTTTTTGCACTGTCCAGTGTCATCCCCTAGGGGTTTGGTAATTGCAGGTCACCATATGACTTTCTTGGATTCCAGCCTTCTGAAATGAGAACACACTGATCTCTGGATTCTAAGAAAGGAATAAGTATGCCTCCTATCGATTCTCTCTCTCCACCGTTTCTCCTTGAAGTCTTACAGATTTCCCTTTCCATCAAGCTTACTTTACAAACAGGGTTTAGGAAAGGCTGGAAGGATGTTTATCTGTCAGGCAGATTTCTTTCTCCTGAAGAAATGTTAGCCTTTTCACAGACCACTGCATCCTTCTTAAAATTGTGTAGTAAACCTAAAAAAAATCTTCTGGGACCAGAGTGATGGAAGAGCACCTGCGAGCATTCTTCAATCACACACACGTTCCAAGACACAGCTCCAGACCCTCTGTCTAGCTCAGGAGAAGAGAAGGTCTTACTGAGTTTTTTCCTGATCCATGGAGACTAGACTGATCAAATGCCAATGAGTCGAGGTAGAATAAGCAAATAACTAACGTCTAGCTTATTTATAACAATACCATGTAGCTTTATTTTTTGTTTATAATAATTCTTAAATATCTTAGCTATTTTTTGCTACTATTTCCTATTTACTTACATCATTGTTTTGTTACTATTGTAGATGCAATAATTATAGAAGTTATGTGCTTATATGTTCTCTGTAATAGTTTACACAATTACTGCAAATTTAATAAGAACTCAGCAAATACTTTTCAGTTAAATGAATAACTCAGTAGATAGTTAGCTAGTCTAGACTTGCCATTAGAAAGAATTCTGAAAATTCTGGGATAGCCTCTCAGGGCCTATTTTCTATTTTATGACAAGCATCTAGGAGATCAGAAACAGAAACAAACCACACGAACATATTCAGTCTTTATTTTCTCCTTTTGCATCTTGTAGTAAGTAGCCAGAAGCAAGAGGGCAGTGGAATAGTCTTTGAAAATAATTGTAGCCTCCATTTCTGTTAAAGGAAAATGAAAGGGACATTGAACTTAACCTAAATTATCAACACTGCCTGATTTTGAAAACTTGGTTATCTAAATAGTGCCTACATACATTTTTGATTTTATAGACTCTCATAAAATCAAACAAGTTTATTTTTCTAAATAATATCCAATTATTTGCCATCACTAACATATATTCAATTGATTAATCAATTTGTGCCTGAATGTATTTCCCTACATGGATGTTCGTTCATTCATTCATTCAAAAGTTTATGTAGGTACAATGGTAATTAAGAGACCACTCTTGGCAATAGAGCCACAAAACTAAATAGGACAATTTTGCCCTTCAGAAACAGAAGTTATCCAGATGGGTATACAGATTTAACATAATATTATGTATCTGGGACAAGGCTTGACATGAACTTACTCCTAGTTCAAGAGGAGAAACAACAGAGGAGGTGTGTGCCCTGAGAGAGGAAGTTGAAAAATGCAAATTACCAGAGGAAGCAGAGAAATATGGGGTCCTGAGAATTGTTGAAGGAGAGCTGACGAAGACCTGATATGCTTCTTCTAATAGCAAGGGAGAAAATGAAAATAAGGCAGGTTTAAAGAGGTTTTGGGAGAAGTGGATACATATGTAGGAGTGACTTGAGAAAATTCCCCTTTACAGTTCTGATGTTCTCTAATAATCATCTACTTAATGAATTTTTTCCTCTCTTTGAAAAAACAAAAATTAACCAATTATAACTTATAAGTGCAATTTGTGTGTTCCTATTTCAGAAAGCCAGATTTTCCATTTGGCAACTCAAATGCCTTCAGAGTTTCTCTTAGAACTCACCATGAGAGATTTTAAAACAGCAGAAATACTGCCCATCTTTGATAATGATGTCTGGTTATGAGCAAAATCTTCTGTCGCCCTTAGAGAAAGCTGATTTGCTCAGTCATTAGCAACAGAAGAAAGAAAACATATCATAAGTAGAGAGATGAAAACAGTGTGTTTATTATCTCTTGGAATGAAGTAAAAAGGGACAATGAAAACTTTCTGGAAAAATGTTCGTAATACCTGGAATCTTACTACTTCTCTACACTTTTTTATCTTCAGTAAACTAAGACAGGCCTAGTTCAACATAAGGAGCTTATGGCTGTCTTTTGGAAGAACTGAAAGTGCTCTGGTGTCCTAGCCTGGAAATATCAAATTGAGTTCTCTTATTGTAATAGTCCTTTATCATTTCTAGCATAGAGCTCTTTTTCATTATTTCCCTTTTGTGTTGTGCTTTTTTTTTAAGATAACAAAAAAAGAAAAAAAAATTGATTGCAATTATGTGTATTTATGGATTGAATTGTGTCTCTCCAAGATTCATATTCTGAAATCCTGACTTCCAGTATCTCAGAATATAATCATATTCGGAACTATGACCTTTCAGAAGGTCACTGAGGTCATGAGGTTATTGGAATTGGTCCTAATCCAACCTGTCCTTTTAGAAGGAAAGAGATACCAGAGATAGAAAGAAGAAAGGACAAGTGAAGACACAGCAAGAAGGCATCCATCTGCAAACCAAGAACAGAAGCCTCAAAAGAAGCCAGACCTATCCATTGCCTTGACCTTGGACTTCTAGTTTCTAGAACTTTTAGGACATAAATTTCTTCTGTTTAACCTACCAGTGGTATTTTGTGATGGTAGCTCTAGGAAACAAATATACGCATCATGCTACAAAGTCTAGTAGTTTCCTCTGTTTCAAATCATAGCAAGAATGGATAGGTAGAATATTTTGGGAGATCTTGGACATTTTCATGTCATAAATCATCTTGCATCTGGAAAGAGATTGGCTTAATAAACTATTATCCCTAAGCTATGATACCACAGGGCCCTGTCTATTTCTCTTTTTAGAGATAATTTATATAAGTTCTTTAGATGGAAGGAAATGGAGGCACCTGGACTTTCTTTGGATTATTATGGCTGTTACTCTATAATGATTTTATTTGAAAACTGCGAAAGCTAGTCTTCCTGGTCCTAAATGAGAAACTAAAAGTGGTTATTAGCTGTCTTTACCATAAGCCATCTGCAACATAAAGAGGAAGTCAGAAAACATCCTGCCACTTTTCGGAAAAAGGACCTTTTCCCTTTCCTATCCCTCCTGAGCCTGGAAATCTTTTCAACTCAGGCATTTCAAACAAAAGAATAAAACCTGTCTAGCATAAAGCTGAGAAACTAGGCTGGATCTACATGGAACTAGAAGAACACATGATATTATATGGGTATGAAATAAATCAGTCACAATTTTGCTTGATTTCTCTCTGTTTATAGTGGACTTTACATGTTGTGATAAGCAGGTCATTAATTTGAACCTAGTTCAAAGAAGGACACCATTGCCAATCCTAGCCAAAGACCAAACAGTAGGGAGTGTGATCATCCATTGATGTTGAAGAGGGATGGAATAACATGTGTTTCAGGAGAAGGGAGAGAGAAAGCGATTGCTGGAAAAAGAAGAAAGAGAAAGAGAAAGGAAGGAAGGAAGGAAGGAAGGAAGGAAGGAAGGAAGGAAGGAAGGAAGGAAGGATGGATTACCCCAAGTATGGCTAACATTGGGAACAACATTTATAGTGACCATTAGACAAATATAAGACTTCTTTTTCTCCTTTACCTCACCTTTCTCCACACAATCTCAAAGATCTTCCCTCACTTTTTCCTTCATAGCTCTCTGGGTCCTCCTGTTTCCTGATGCCACTACCTAGCTCAAGCCATCTTCTCCACAGTTCCACTGCAGCAGCACTGTGAATGGGAACACAGACTTTGGGAAACAATATGGAGTTTCCTTAAAAAATTAAAAAATAGAATTAGCATATGCCTCCCAAATCCCAATTAGATGTCATCTAAAGGCAATGAAATCAATATTTTAAGAGACATGTATACTCTTACGTTCATGGTAGACCTTTTCACATTAACCCAAAGTGGGAAGAACCTAAGTGTCCATCAACTGATGAGCAGATAAACTGTGATATATAGGTGCAATGGTGTACTATTCAAACATGAAACTCTGTCATTTGCAATAACATGGATAAAACTAAGGCTCATTATGTTAAGAGAAATAAATCAAGCACAGAAAACAAAGCACTGCATGATATCACTCATGTGTGGATTCCAAAAGAAAGGAACTCAGAGAAGTTGAAAGTAAAATGGAGGTTACCAGATGCCGCAGTCTGGCTGGGCACACAATCACGAGCCACCACACAGCTTGTAGATTCAAACAGCAACTCTTTATTCCCGAACTCACACCAGCCGTCTACAATCACGTTCTGGGGAAATCCACATTCTCTGCCCAAATCCACATCCACTGGGCTTCTATCTCCCCAAAAATACTGTCTGAATCCCGTGAGAACTCAAGGGGAACTCAGGCAGCAGGATACGCCCTATTCCCAGCAGGAATAATCTTAAACCTTAAACCTGGAACCTAAACTGGGAACGCCCTAAACCCGATTATCTTAAACCGGGAACACCCTAATCCGCCCTAGTCCTTGAGCAAGGTCACCTACATTCAATGTCACTGCAAAATGTCAGCAACATGGGGTACGCTGGCAAGGAAATTGTCATACCTACTTGGCTAATGGCTCCCAGCAACCAGAGTCTAGGGAGAGAGGAATGGAGAGAGATTATTAGTGGGTATAAGTTGTAGTGAGAAGCAATACTAATAGCAACTCGGTAGGACCTTTTCTCAAAAATAAAAAGAACTGGGGATATATCTTAGTGGTAAAGTTCCCCTGGGTTCAATCAAAAAAGAAGAAAAAATAATAATCTATGCAATTAGAATAATACGGGTTGCTTTATCCTACCATATGGAATTTTTATAAAGACTTTGAATGATATACTGTGCGGGCATTCACAAAGAGTATGCCTTTCATCAAGACTTGTCTTGCTTCTGAAATCAGGTAATTAATCCTCTTCTCAAAATGGATGTTGAAGCAACATAAAAATACAACTATTCATTACAAATAACTATGGGACAAATGGATACAATCCACCAGCCTCCCCATGTTGGCTCCTGTATCTTGCCTGGGCTGCACTGATATGTTACAGTGACCACTCTCACGTCACAGTATGGATCCAGGGAATCCATGTTGGCTTGCTCTAAACCCATGACTTAGAATTCCTCATAAGAACCCTGCTTGGGTCCCATCCTGGACTTAATAAAGGCCTTGGCCCACAGGTTCTTTATCTCTCTCTCCCTGCCTACTAGTTTAGCTCAGTGTCCCCATGATCTTCTCTTTGTGGCTCTTTGGTAACTTCTTCTCTTGTGAATTAGTAAGTATTACACTGCTTCTATTAGTTCATGTGTTTTGTTGGGCTGTCTCCTCTATGTCTCATTTGATAAATACACCTAGACATAATTTTCTTCTGTTGACAGTTTTCCTAGAAAGTGGCCATCTTGGCAGAAATAAATTGGACACAGGTAAGACAGAACCCACAAGTGTATCTGACAGTATAAACAAGTTTCCTATGAATGGGACACCTGCTCATGGTTGGACACTTAGGCATTAGGTTTTACACCAGAAAAAAAAAAAAAGAAGAAGTGTCCTATGAAAGGTACATGGTCAACATCCCCGACCACCTCAATTGGAGTCCCATCAAAACAAGGCTAGAGCTCATAGCTGTTCTCCAGGAGATACTTTAAGCCAAATAAAAAGAACAATATGACACTATTATTAGGAGGAGTGGCATAACTGTGCTATTAATCAGGAACAATAAAGTGAAAATATTTCCTAGGACTAAGGCAGTCTTAAGATTTGATTATATACAACTGAATTCTAATGATGTCAATGTACCTCAAAAATAAAAAAATAAAAAATCAACTAAGAGAGAATGTTAAATATAGAACCCTGGACAAATCAACCAAAAAAGCAGTATAAATATTGTTTCTGAGTAATAATTCTATGACTCATGAACCCAAACAACAGTATATTTAACAGGCCTTCCCCCACAATAAAGATGCATTAAAATATTAATATTCTCCAGGTAATTTCTTATGGTGCGATATAATATTCATGAAGCACATTTCCAAATATGATTTAACTCCGCATTTAGATTTGCCAAGAAGGTTATGTGTGGATCAGCTAACAGATTCTCTGAAGAGCTGCTTATTTCTGTTGTTCACAGCATATTTAGAAAAATAAAAACAAAACTTAGGTAATACTAACATGAGTCTCTTATGCGTTGTTGTTTTGTGAATGTAAAAAAGTAGGATATATTCAAGTGAGAAGAAAAGAAATAGAGCTCCTACCAGGCAAGAGGGAACCAATAGTTGTTGACACGTAAGTGTAATAGTCTAGTGGGTAGGGGCATAGATCAATATCTAGTGCTAATCAGGTATTGAAAAAGTACCAAGGTCACTGGTCAGTAACTATGGCAATTGTGTCTTTGAAAAAGTACTAAGGCTATTTTACTTTGTGCTTGGGCTATTAGTTCAACCCAAACATTCTGATTGGTTAGCCCTTGAGTCTAAAGTCTTCCCTCAGGTCTCTCCCACCTCCATGGACAAAGGAGTTGGCTGGAATGTTTGGAATGCTTCTCTAGGTTAATCTCATGGAGTGGCCTTTACATTTAGAGAAGTCCTTATAGGTCCCATTTCCTTAACTGACTGCTTGTTTTACTATGTATCCACCCTATCTTATTCATTTCCCCACCTCTAAAGAAGTGCCCATAACTGCCCATAGGGACAGGGAAACTGACTATTCTGGCTATTTCAAGCTAAAAGGTGCCCTGAAAGTTGAATAGCCAGAGGGTCCTCCTATAGAGGTGGAGCCAAGGGCTCCTCGTAGATGGGGATTTTATTTTGGATTCCATGTGTATGGCCATTTTATAATTTGGGAATCTTGATCACAGTGATTATTCCATGACCACAAATGAAAGTTCAAAGGTTTCATTTGTTGAAACCTTGAAAACCTTTCAAGTTCAAGGTTTTCTTTCTTTTCTAAGGAATAACTTGTAAACATTTCTTATGAAGAAAATAAACTTCTTTAAAATAAATCTATCTTTCTGAAGATTTCTGTACTGTTGTCAAACAACATTTTTTTGGCAAACCATTAGCACAAAAACAATCAGTGTCATTAACCAGTCTCTGAAAACCATGAA
This sequence comes from Marmota marmota marmota, assembly GCF_001458135.2. NCBI lineage: Eukaryota > Metazoa > Chordata > Mammalia > Rodentia > Sciuridae > Marmota > Marmota marmota. The sequence continues at coordinate 4,904,303 of NW_026000021.1, forward strand.
GACAGTAACTCTAAATTAAAGTTTAGGGTAGAGTCCAACATGGGTCATCTCAGCTGACTCTTAACAGTAGATAGAATTAAGGTCAATTTTTGACCCATTTCATAAATACCAGACAGGAGAATATAGAGCCAAAGGAAGGTATAAACGGTCTTTTAAAAGGAAATACAAGTTTTGATTGATGTAAACTGAGACATACTTTTCTGTTGGGCCTACCAAAACTAAAGACAGAGGCTATAAAAAATGGTTCTTATACAGGAGTGTATTATCACAAAAGATCTACCAGAGTCATAAGTTTTTCTAAATCAATTTAAGACCTACAAATCTGTCTAACCTCCTACACAGGTGAGCTCAATTTGTTTTTCACTGGTATGATGATTTATCCCTAATATCTATCCCTCTTATGTGTTTATTAAAAACAAACAAACAAAAAATAAACCATCTGAGGAATGGATCACTGCTGGATATTATGCCATAATGAACATTGCAAATCTGCCAAATTAAGGCAGGACCTTGGACATTTGTGACTTCACCAATGAACTCTACTCTCTTGAGCTCCTCAGAGAGTGGCCAGCCAATCTATTTCAGGTAGTTTGTATGTGGTCTTCCTGTCTGTGGTCTTATTCTTTTTATTTAATGGACATAACGATCCCATTATCCACCATCCACTGTATAACCACAGAATTAATGAATAAAACAAGAATGAATTTTTCTGGATTAGGCTTTATTCAATGCCCATTAAAGTGGCAAAATTACTTCTTGCAAAATGTGTCCTTATGCTTTTCAAGTGTATGTGACTTTTCACCTTCAGCATTTTTGTGTGTATGTAGACAGCTTGAATTTTATTTCATTATGCATTTATTCTGAGAACAATTAAAATTATTTTCAAGGTTTTCTTTCTTTTCTAAAGAATAACTTGTAAACATTTCTTATGAAGAAAATAAACTTCTTTAAAATAAATATATCTTTCTGAAGATTTCCGTACTGTTGTCAAATGGGCAAAAATTCAAATGGTGTGGGGTAAAAGAAAACTTGGTTTCTTTTTCATTTCCTACTAATTGCTCTGGTTTATTTTGAAGCACTGCTTTCTGACAGATCAATTTTTTATTTTTCTTTGTGTGTGTGTGTGTGTGTGTGTTTTGTTTCACATTTGCTTTTCAAAATCTGGAGGCTATAGATAAAACTACATAATTGATAAACCCTAAAGCAAGATACTATTTGAGGACTTGTCCCACATTTTGAAATACAGATCCCAGTAGTAATTTCAACATCTACACCTGTGGCTCTCAGACTTGAAGCAGCATGAGATTCAGGTGAAAGTGTGGGAAATCTACCTTTCTGGGCTCCAGTCCTGGAACTCCTTATTCAGTAGTTCTAAGGTGGGACTTGAAAACTAGCATTTCTTTCCTTTTTTAATTCTTAAATGTATTACATTTTTTAGCTAGTATATAACCTAAAAATTATAAATAGTAATAAAGTAACACATGATGCTTCAAAAACTAGCATTGCTTATAAACCCTAGGTGATTGTGATGCTTCAGGATTGGAGACCAAACTTTGGATTTTTTACTTTTCATTTCCATTGGGAAAAAGTTTGGTCAAAAGCCATACACTACCTAAAACTTTACTTTTAAATCTAGTAAGCTTTGTTAATTGCATTATTGTTGTCAAAACCTACTCGTGACTATGTCAATATCCAAGGGGGGGGGGGATGGTTCCAGGACCCCTCTTGCATAACAAAATCCATATGCTGAAGTCTCTTATATAAAAATGGCATAGTATTTGCATAAAATCTGTGCACATCCTTCCACTCCAGAGTATCTCTAGTTTACTTATAATATAATACAACATAAACACTATGTAAATTGTTTTTATTTTGTATCCTTTAGGGAGAAAGAGTTTACACCTTCAGTATAGATTGTTTTTTAACCCCAAACTATTTTTGATTGGCAGTTGGGTGAATCCATGGCTGTGGAACCCTTGGATACAGATAACCAACTGTTTATCAAATACCCAAAGATACTCAGAGGTTTCAAAGGTGTATTTTACCAACAGTCACTTCATTTTTAGCTATAAACTTCTAGCTGTTGCTTATAGACTACAAAATGGCTTGTTTTCTTTGCAGGTTTCCTTGGCGCCTGCATCAGACACTATTCAGTAAGCAGTGCTGCCACCTTCTGGCTTTTGATTGAAAACATATACTTAAAAGCTGGGCTTTTGGTGGAATTCATCACTTACCCAGCAAGTATTTATTTTAACATTCATTTCCTCATGAATTATTTTTCTCCCTTGGACCTCTTTCAAATGCCACCTATTGCTTCTTTTTAGCACATTTCTCTACAAAGCTCTTGGGCTGTAATCACGGTCCTTAACATTTTATAAATTCTGTCCCAGTGAAACCACCTTCCTTTTATGGGTCTGGAGCCATGTGCCAAAGCAAATACTGAAGATTACAAAGTTTTATGAGTGAGATGGTTTTCAAAGACAAGTTCAGAAGAGACTTTGAAAGCCTAGTTCGCAATTTTCTTATTAAATGAGTTTAAAATTCATGTTTCTGCTGTTCCTTGCTACTTACCAGAGAGTTTGCTTCAAAACCCCTTCTACATCCATTATTTTATAAAACCCAACTGCACTTAGTGAAATAATGCATGTGAACTTTCCTTAAAACAAAATAATAGACTAGCTGAGCTTGTTGGAAGTAGAGAGAATGTGGTGGTATCCAATCCCATGATTTTACCCCATAGAGAAAGTTCATGGCTGGTTCTGAATCTTATCCTTTTAAAGCCCATCCCACTTCTCTGGACAGACTTGGCCTACAGGAGTCTAAAGACCATCTCTGGGTCATTTCTGAGATTGAAAGAATGGGACATTCACTATGACTGACAAACCTGGTTCATGTACCTATTCCTTGTAACCAAAGGCCTTGGGTTCTAAAAAAATAGAAGTGAGGATAATTGTGTATTTAAAACTAAATAAATCTCAAAATAGTCACTCTCTTGGGATCATATAACCAGAAAAAGGCATAGCTGAGGTTCAATAGGATTTGATCCCCAAATCCCAAGAACTTTCAATAATTTTTTCTCTGCCCCTGTTTAGTAGTATAGGTACATCAGAAACACATGACCTTGAGCAGAAAATGATGACTTTCTACATCTTCTCCTGACTCATCCCATGGGATAAAGGGACGATGATTCTTTTCCATGTCTGCTTCCACCTCACCACCCTTTCCCTTTCATATCCTGTTAACTGGGACGTCTTTCAAGAACTTTTCAGTGCTGAGACTGTTCCACGGTATTCTCAGACTTTGAAGAAGAAGATGGAGAAGGAAGAGAATGAAGATGAATGACTCACTTCTCTCGATACCATTGCCCCTTCTTTATTAGCAACAATGTGCTCTTTGATCATGGGAAAATGAAACTCTGCATCTCAACTTCACCATCTGAAATTGGATATCAGTCCTTCCTCTTATGATTAGTGTGAAAATTAAATGAGGGTTTTTAAGTAAAGTGCTGACCATGGTGACAGAGAGATAATAGACAATAAATAAATAGTGACTCTCACTGTGATCTTGTTTATTATTAGCATTATCACCTCTGAAAGGCCGTTGAGTGGCTGGCAGATCCTATCTACATACCTTCTTGGAGCTGTTTCCATTTCATATTTGTTCAAGTTCTTTACTATACAAATCCTGAATAATTTGAACTGCAAAAGCTTGTTGAACTTGTGCAGACATGAGGAAAGAAACATACTGGTTTTCCTAAGAGTGAATATCTGATTGAAATCATTCATGATGGAAAAGAACCTTTAAAAAAAAAATGTCCTGGTTCCGTTTGCAAAGTCAATGTTGGTCAGTGGTTTTGGCACCACCTTGGCAGAGGAACAGGGTCTGCCACTTAACTTATCCCAGAGCTACTTTTATTTTTATCCCTTAAAGCAACCTGCTGGATCATACATGACATCCAATCCTGCCTTATTAACTAGAAACTAAATGAGCATTCGAGAAATTTAATTGAAAGTGATACTCTGAATGTTAATAAGCCCCTGGTCAGGAGGGAGATTGATGTTCCCAGCTGCAAACCCAGCCTTGAGGAAGAGTCTCTGAAGACCCTGTCATGAGAGGCAGGCGAACTGCTGCTACTGCGACTGCTGCCTTCCTTGCATACTCACTTCCAGATCTCCCAACCATTCACCTGCTCCCTGAATTCCTGCTTAATCTCCCCCAGAGAGACACCTCCCTACTGGCTCCATAGCAAATCAAGCATCAGGCCCAAAAGCACACTGTTGCTATAATATAAAGACAAATACTCTCTGAGTGAGATTTGAAAAAATATGTAAAGGATGATGCTGGGGAAATGGGGGTGCAAATATTTGCATGCTTTCCTTTCCCATGCAGGGAAATTTTAAAGACGTGCATGTCCTCTGCTTTGAGAAATAATGTCTTTCTAAAACATACATAAAGACCAGCTGTGCATTCTTCAAACTATTTTTGAATGTTAAAGGAGCGTTTCTATTCCCAGAGATTAATATCGGAGAACCCTAATCATATTCTGATATTTGAGGAAAAGTTTTCATGGGATAGTTCCAGAAATAGCAGCATATTTGGAGGTTTTTCTTTTTCCTTCACAATTCAAACCATGGGTGTTCAGTGAAGGCCACAATGTTGCTAGTGAGCTGTCCTGAGATATTCATTATTGTTTCTGATTTGTGTAGGTACCAGGATATTCATTTTCTATTTTTTCCATAACTGAAACCCCAAATCACTTAGAAAAAGAAGTAAAATATTCCAATAGTTACAGAAACAAAACTTTCTGTACAAAAATGAAGACAGTGAAGAAACTGATCTACTGACTGGAGTACACTTAACTTAAAATGTTCATTTCTCATTGGTTCTTTGGAACCCTGACTTTTTCTTACAAAAGTGGGGCTAAACATGTCAGGTCCTAACAGACATAAGTGTCAATAATTTGAAAAGTTGAGGAAGTTGGTATTTAAAAGCAGAAATTCTTCCCCATTGTAGCTTGCCCTGGGCATTGTAGGTCAATTTTTGATCATGGGCCCATTTGAATCTTTTGGCCCACTCAGTTAACTTTTCCCAAATGCATTGCAGAAGCATTTTTGTTGAAATTACTGCAATTCAATTATTCTTTTACAGTAAAACTCTTAGCAGGTTTAAAAAAAAAAACAACAACAAACAAACAAACAAAAAAAACCTCTCTTGTTTTCATGCTGGTTTAGAAGAGGCAGGAGAGAATAATAGAGTAGTTGTAAGCATATACTGGAGGGAGAGATCAGCATTGGATTAAATCTCTTTTTCAACACTTACTAGCCATACAAACTTCTGCTTCTGCAAATCAGGATAATAATACCTATTTTAGAAAGATATTTTAAGGGACTAACTTAAATGTATAAATAAAAAGACTCAGTGCAGTACATGTGTAACTAATATATTTCCTGAGCATTAAATATTAGCATGTTCATCACCATCCTATAATCAAATGCTCTGGATGTCAGAGAACAAACCTCAGATTTTCAACTCTAGGAGATGTGGTGCAACCAAAGAAGCAGTCGCATTCTTGGGCGGAATCTTTGAAGCCTGGAAACTCTGGGGAAGATGGGTCTAATAGGACAAGGCCAGAGTTGGGAAGATCATGGAGGAGACCGTTCTAATTTGAATAAGAGTGAGCTTGGTGCAGGAGTCATTGGGGAATGGAAAGGGGAGGGAAATGGATTCAAGAAGTATTTCAGAATCAGAATTCAAAGGTGTTGGTAAAATTCTGAATGTGGTCAATGAGATGGATGGAGGAGGGAGAGATGACTTGGTAGATAGCACAGCTATCTGTTGACACATGTAAAAAATACACCTTGTTGTCTTCACGTCCTATGACTGAGATCCCATTCCAATGCCCTGATTTACAGTGTTTATTGGGTTTACCATTTTATATGACTATGCAGATGAGAGATTCATCTAAGGGCTCAAGTCTGCAGCTTCCGCTGTTCAAATTCATACCATGATTGTTGTGTGGTATTGACTTTAGTCACTAGCAATTTATTTATTCAACATGACATATTAAGTCATTAGTGATTATTGTAAATTAATTTGTAAATTGTCTTCTTGAGACTTTGTAATTCTTTCTTGGAGAGGATGGAGAAGAGAACAACACAAAAGAACAGTCAAATTCTTCATAGAAATAGAAAAATCAATCATAAAGTTTATTTGGAAAAATAAGAGACCCAGAATAGCTAAAGCAATCCTAATCAAGAAAAGTGAAGCAGGAAGCATCACAATACCAGACCTTAAACTATATCAAAAACAGCATGATATTGGCACCAAAATAGACTTGTAGACCAATGGTACAGAATAGAGGACACAGAGACAAACCCACATAAATACGGTTATGTCATACTAGCAAGGGGCTAAAAACATTCACTGGAGAAAAAAATAGCCTCTTCAACAAATGATGCTGGGATAACTGGAAATTCATATGTAACAAAATGAAATTAAACCTCTCTTTCTCACCCTGCACAAAATCAACTCAAAGTGGATCAAAGACTTAGTCACTCAAACAGAGACCCAGCGCATAATGGAAGAAAAAGTAGGCCCAGATCTTCACCATGTCGGCCTAAGATCTGATTTCCTTAACAAGACTCTCAAAGCACAAGAAGTAAAATCAAGAATCAATAAATGGGATGGATTAAAATTAAAAAGCTTCTAGCAAAGGAAACAATCAATAATATGAGGAGAGAGCCTAGATATTGGGAGAAAATCTTTACCATGTGAACCTCCAATAAAACATTATTCTCCAGAATATATAAAGAACTCAAAAAAACTTAACACCCCAAAACTCAAATAACCCAACCTATAAATGGGCTAAGGAATTGAACAGACACTTCACAGAAGAAAGACAATTGATCAACAAATATATGAAAAACTGCTTAACATCTATAGCAATTAGAGAAATGAAAATCAAAACTACTATAAGATTTTCATCTCACTGCTATCAGAATAGCAATTACCAAGAATAGAGGCAACAATAAATGTTGGTGAGGATGTGGGGAGAAAGGTACACTCATACATTGCTGGTGGGACAGCAAATTGGTAAAAATACTATGGAAAGCAATATGGAGATTCCTCAGAAAACTCTAAATGGAACCACCATTTGACTCAGCTATCCCACTCCTGGGTTTATACCCAAAAGACTTAAAATCAGCATACTGCAGTAATGCAGCCACATCAATGTTTATAGCAGCTCAATTTACAATAGCTAAATTATGAAATCAACCTAGGTGTCTTTCAATTGATGAATGGATAAAGAAAAGATTATACACACACACACACACACACACACACACACACACACACACATATATATATATATATATATATATATATGAAATTATGGCATTTGCCAGTAAATGGATGGAGTTGGAGAAAATCATGTTAAGCAAAATAAGCCAATCCCAAAACACCAAAATCCAAATGATTTCTTTAATATGCAGATGCTAATTCACAATAAAGTGGGGGGCACTAGAGAAGAATAGCGTTACCTTAGATTAGGTAGAGGGAAGTGAAGGGAGGAGGGGGAGGGGATGTCTGGTAGGAAGGATAGTATAACAAGTCAGACATTATTACTATATGTATATATGTGACTGCATGACCATATAGTTCTATACCATGTACACTCAGAAAACTGAGAAACTCTATCCCATCTATGTATGATATATCAAAGTCCATAAATGCATTCTACTGTCATGTATAACTAATTAAAACAAATAAAAAATTTAAAAAGGACAGTCAAAGAAAAATTATTAAAAAGTGGGGGAGAAGAAGAAGAAGATTGGGTCCTACTTCTTATCTGGGTTTAATTAATGCAAGTCATTACTCCACTGTCTCTAATGAGGACTGCTATCAAATAGGGATATAGTGTGCTTCAATCTTCTTGGACACTCCTTCTATGAGTGAATGGACTCCTTTCTCAATTTTCATTCTAGAGAAGATAGGAGAGAATCAAACCTGAGGTGGTCCACAAAAATTAATTAATTAATTAATGCGGTTTATTTCGGTGCTGTTTCTTTCTAACTACTACCATTCTCTTGCTTAAATCTTTCTCTTAACTTTCTTTCTTCAGACTTCTAGAAATAAGATTCTGAGAAGGCTAACTAAACATTTGTTGAAATTTTTGCATTTTAACCAAACTCTCTTTTGAAACTGAAAACTCATATGGTCCAAAAGAATCAATCTTAGATGTACATAATGTTTGTCTTGGATGGTCTCATCTATTCTTTTTTATATCTTTCCTAATGGATGCTAGATTTGATGTCACAAATCCTGTCCAGCTCCTGCAGGAAGTCAACTAGCCTGGCTAGTCTGGCAGAGCTGGGGAACATCTCTACCAGAAGCCTGGATCGATCTCTAACCCAATGAGAATATGGACAGGGTATTGCTTCTCTTGTTTATGTAAGCACCCTGTGTCATTCTACCAACAATTTTTCTTATCTTTATTGTAGTCTTTATCATGTTGGAATGAAATCAGTTGTTTGATTTTCTTATCAGAATTCCATCTTCTTAAGGACAGGAACTGTCTTATCAGTCTATGTGTATCACTGGTCAATATAACACAGCACCTGATAAAGAAAATAATATAAGGATAAGAGTAATCTACTGACTTGACTATATCAACACTTGCATTTTCCTGTCTATTTAAATACTAACTAGGTTGAATTGATCAAAAAAAATATTTGGACTCTTAGTTCTCATTCTTACTTTATTTATTTTTAATTTTTAAATTTCTTTTACTTAGTTATACATGACAGTAGAATGCATTTTTGTTCTTTGATATATCATACATAGATGGGATATAATTTCTAATTTTTCTGAGTGTACATGTTACAGAATCATATTGGTCATGGAGTCACATACATACATACAGTAATAATGTCTGTTTCATTCTACTATTCTTCCTATCCCCACATCCCTATCCCCTCCCATCATTTCCTTCTACCTAATTTAAGGTAACGCTATTCTTCACTAGTGCCCTCCAACCTTATTTTGAATCAGTATCCACATATTAGAGAAAACATTTGGCTTTTGGTTTTATGGGATTGGCTTATTTTGCTTAGCATGATATTCTCCAACTCCAACCATTTACTGGCAAACAGCATAATTTCAATCTTCTTTAAAGCTGAATAATATTCCATGAGTTCTCATCTTTAAAATCTTTTCCTCATCAACATATTCAATCTTTTCTTCCTAAAAGTCAACTTGGAAAAATCTATAGAAATTATCATGGCAGGGTAAGAAATGTCAATTATCATTCTTGATAAACATTGCATCAAAAACATAATTAATTACAATTATATGAAAAGGTAAAATTATAAATTATTTATAGGAATAATTTATTTATAGGAATAACTCTAAATTTATATTTAAGAAGATCATAAATTATCTTAGACTTTCCTCTCCAACTACAGGGTCTTTATAATTACCTCACTCCTACAATTCTCTCTATCTAGACCCTTCCTGTTTGACAATGCCACCTACAGTCTTTCCTTACCTCCTTCATGTAAGATGAATAAGAGAATGGGAATTAGTTCTGAATCTAAGCACTTTTCTGGGCATTTAACATAAGACGTCTCATTTTATTTCTTCAACTACACTGTGAAGTAATTGTTCCACTTTGTAAAGAGGAGAGCAAGGTTTAGAAAAGTTTAATGACTTGAACATAAGTCACCCAGAAAGGAAGTGACATATTGAGAATGGGAATTTTACCTTGCTTGGATGAAAATGACTGGATTTCTCACACTCCTACTATAGGTTTTTTAAGCTAGGATTTCCAAGGCAACATTTTTTTTAAATTTACTTTTTATTAGTTCTAACCAGTCATACATGACAGCAGAAAGCTTTTTGGTTCATTGTACACAATGGAGCACAACTATTCATTTATCTGGTTGTACACAATGTAGAGTCACACCACATGTACAGTCATACATGTACCTAGGGTAATAATGTTCATTTCATTCCATCATATTTTCTACCCCCATCCCCCCCTCCATTACCCTCACCTTGGCCCAAACAAAGTTCCTGCTTTTGCCCCAAGCCTCCCCAACCCCAATATGGATCAGCATCCACTTATCAGAGAGAACATTCAGACTTTGGGTTTGGGGGATTGACTGACTTCACTTAGCATGATGTTCTCTAACTCCATCCATTTCCCTGCAAATGCCATGATTTTATTCTCTTCTAATGCTGAGTAATATTCCATTGCATATATATATATATATATATATATATATATATATATATATATCACAGCTTCTTTATCCATTCATCCATTGAAGGGCACATAGATTCATTCCACAGTTTAGCTATTGTGAATTGTGCAGCTATAAACTTTGAAGTGGCTGTATCACTGTAGTATGCTGTTTTTAAGTCCTTTGAGTGTAGACAGAGGAGAGGGATAGATGGGTCAAATGGTGGTTCCATTCCAAGTTTTCTAAGGAATCTCTGTACTGCTTTCCAGATTGACTGCACCAATTTACAGTCCCACCAGCAATGCATGAGTGTGTCTTTTCCCCACATCCTTGCCAACATTTATTGTTGTTTGTATTCTTGATAACTGCCATTCTGACTGGCCTGTGATGAAATTTTAGAGTAGTTTTAATTTGCATTTCTCTAATTACTAGAGATGTTGAATATTTTTCCATATATTTATTGATCAATGGCATATCTTCTTCTGAGAAGTGTCTGTTCAGCTCCTTAGCCCATTTATTGTTATACACAATGGAATATTACTCAGCATTAAAAGAGAATAAAATAATGGCATTTATAGGTAAATAGATGGAGTTGGAGAATATCATGCTAAGTGAACTAAGCCAATCCCAAAAAACCAAAGGCCAAAAGTTTTCTCTGATAAGTGGTTACTGATTCATAATGGAGGGACCATGGGAGGAATGGAGGAACTTTGGATAGGACAAAAGGGAGGAAGAGGAAGGGAAGGGGCATAGGGGTAGGAAAGACAGTGGAATGAGATGGACATCATTACCCTAGGTACATGTATGAAGACAAGAACTGTGTGACTCTACATTGTGTACAACCAAAGAAATGAAAAATTGTGTGCTCCATTCATGTTCTATGAACTGAAATGCATTCTGCTGTCATGTATAACAAATCAGAACAAATAAATAAATATACATAAATAATTATAAACAACAACAAAAAAAATGGATGGATTCAAATTGAAAAGCTTCTTCTCAGCAAAATAAATAATCAACAAGGTGAAGAGAGCCTACATTTTGGGAGAAAATTTTTGCAACACACATGTCAGATGGAGCACTTATCTCCAGGATATATAAAGAACTCAAAAAAAAAAAAAAACCCACCAAAAAGACAACCAAGGCAACAGTTTGACCATTAGTTTGTCTCTAGGATCATTGTGTGGTACTAAGTGTGAAGAAGTTAGCCGATCCTTCTCTGTCTGGCCACACGAGTGCAATAAGTATAGGAACATGCTCTGCAAGTCATGGTGGTGATGCCTACTGATTCTACAGACAGGGCTGATCTGTAGAATCAGAGACTTTAGAAGTAGGTTTCACAAATAGGTAATGGAGAATAAGAAATCAAGAAGAGTGATAGCAGAGCTATCAGACATGCTCAGTCAGTTATGGCTCTCTATACTTTCCAAAGTGTGCTTTCAAATACAGGAGAAACAAAAGGAAAAGTCTATTCAAATATTCCTAGTGAAAAGGATAAAATAATTTCACATAGCCAAATTAAAAATTAAATTTGATGCCATTCCAAATACTTAATTCAGAAATAGTAAGATCGCTTCTGAAAGCTGTCAGTTTTGACAGCAACATCTTGTGTTTATAAGAATGCATTGGTAAAGGCCTTGTTACTTTTCAAAGCATTCTTTCTGTAAATCTGCAAGATAAGTAGGGCAGGCATTAGAAAGAATTATAGGATAAATGCATATCCCAGAAATGTCATTGGAATCAATCACGTCCAATTTCCTCATTTGTATGCATGAGAAAGTTGTAGCAGAAGGAAAAGCTTGCAAATTAATGTAGTCAGGATGGAATAGGCTATGCTGTGTAACACGTAAGTCCTAACATCACAGTGGCTTATCCCTTTAAAGTAGTCCTTGCTCAGGCAAACTCTGCCATCATTTGGGCAGCTTTCCAGGGCAGCTCTCATCTAAGACATGAGTTTTTATACCTTTGCAATTTCCACAGTGTGGTTTTAGCATCTCAAGTATGGTTTTCAGAATCACTGTGATAGGATGAAGAATGCAGATGGATGACTATGGCCCACCATGGCCAGCTCAGAAATTGTACATGTTAATTGAGCTATTCATTGATCAGAACTAGTAACACAGTTCTGAGCAAGGGTCTCCATAATGTAGTATTCATTGTGTCCAGAAAGTAGAGGAGAACCAGATATGGGTGAGAAGCAGCAATAATCTGCTACAGGAGTCCTAAAATGCAGGCTTTGTGGTGTTTAGGTTACTGTTCTCTCCATTAGGAAATGGCCTCTGGGGCACTGTTTGTAATAAATGCTAGAAATTGGGGAAGACCAATTCAACATTTCACAAAGCTTGAAAGCTTACTGAGCCTTAAGTTTTTATTTTTTTTTAATTAATTTTAGGAAAATGACTTGTTTTGTGGAATCTCATTCCTTCTAATTATAACTGACTTCTATTTCTAGGAGATGTCATCTTTGTTTCCCCTTTAACCTTTACAACAAAAATTATTGATATTGGTACTATTATATTTTGGGTTTTATTTATCTTTATTTTATTTATCCATTTTTATGTGCTGCCAAGGATCAAACACAGTGCCTCACATGTGCTAGGCAAGTGTTCTACCACTAAGCCACAATCGCCGTTCCAAACTCTGTTTTAATAGGAACATTTTAAATACAAAGATTAATAATTCACCCCAAGTTTAAAAAATTATATGAAAGAGATCCAGAGCCCAAGGCAACTCAAACAGGAAAATTCATTCAGAAATCAATCTTGAGAGAAACTGGGATTGGGCCTCATTCTCAGTTTGCCACTGCTTCCTGAAAGGCTTCCCTACCTCCTCTGAGCAACTTTCTGCCTGTCACAAGTTCTCTGTTCAGGTTCTCAATCTTTCTGTCTCTGTATGACTATCCCCTACTTACTGACACTGGTCAAATTTCTCTGCTTTTAATTTCTGAACCCCTCATAATTTCTACTGTGGGAAGCTCAGCATTATTCTCTAGTCTTCTTTCCATCTCAGCAGGTCTCAGTTATGCCCATTCCTTCACACTAAATTGCTTTGTCTTTTACTATGCAAATTACAAAATACCTATTTCCTGGCTCATTCCTGTGAATAAGCCCCATGTCCTAGGATCAAGCACCCACTTCTGAACAAACCACTTTGGTCCTCCTTAGTGAAGTTGGAGAAGCAGTAGACAGACATTTTAGCTCAGCAGTGGCAAGTATGGGCAGCTGACAGAAAGAAGTGTGGACAGGCAAAAATGAAGTCAGGAGTCTACCGAACCTTGAACTAGGTCCCAGTGCTAGTGAATAACAAGGTGAGAAATGAACATAAAATTGCCCCATTCCTCAGTATCAAACTGAATGTAAAAAAAAAAAAAAAATGTAGGTGTACTTGGGACAAAACTAAGTAGTCTCTTCATTGCCTTTTACTCTAGATCCTCAACCCTCCACTAGCCAAGGATCTAGTTAAATAGACAACTCACAAAAGTAAAATATTTTGCTAAAGCCAAATCTAGTTTTTAATGTCACATTTAGAGAATCTGCCTGATTGAATCAACCAAACATTGAAACAGTTAAGAGTGACTAAAGGAAAATAATACAGCAATAAATCTCAGATTGGAATTTGAATTTAGTCTTTTAGGTAGGTAAATCAGATTGGATATCCTCCAGTGGAAATTCCACCTAGTTTTAGTGCAGGGATTAATTTTATACCCTTCATCTTGAAATTTGTAAATATTCATCACTAGAATACCCATGATTAAACTTTGTCCCAGAATCTCTGATGACATTATACATACACTTAGCCCTTTTTGCACCTCAGTTTCCACAACAGTAAAATAAGAGAAGTTGAATTACCTTTTAGGGTCTTTACAGCTATAAAATTCTATGACTAGCTCACCTTATAAATTTAGCATGTAAATGTCTACATCTACTGATTATAACCCAAGGCAAGACTATTTTGCTCGACGTTCATTTTCCGTAACATCCAAGAATCCTTGAATAGATTTTACTAAACTGTAACACTGTCTGGTAGAAGTTTCTGGGATGGAAATAGTCTATATCTACACAATAGCCTCTAGCCACATGATCGTTCCACACTTAAAATAGAGCCAGTATAATTAAGTACCTGAATTTTCACTTTCATTTAATTTAGCTACATGTGATGAGCGTCCACTATAAAGCAGGAAATAGCTATATATTATGTAAATGGAAAAGAGCAATCAAGAGGTAATGATACTATTTAGCAGCAAGATATAATATTTGAAAATCCCTGGTCTTCATTTTCATATAGAACTATGATGTCCCCCTTATCTGATTTAAGGTAGCGGTCCTTTCTGGGACAATGCCAGACTTTCGAGAAGCCAGGAAAAACAGACAACTCCTCACGTTCTAGACCTATGTGTGGGAAGAATAAACCCTAAACAAATATCAAAACTATACTGGAGAAACAAATTGCGATAGTCCCTTATACTCTCTCTCTCATCAGAATGTTGAGAGAGTTACATAAGATTCTCTGAAAAAGACAAGAACAGGACACATGAGTAGATACCAAAAATCTTCAGCAGCTTACCAGATGCAAGATTTGGAGGACTAATTTCTAGTTCTAGCTTTATCATCAATTACTATATTCTCTAACTTTAAATTATTATTAAATTTAAAATTCACTATCCCTTTCACAGAAAAGGAGAGATGGCTATGCAGAGAAGCTCTTTCTCTTTAGCATATTATGACATTCATTGCATACACCCTTGCTTTTATTGTCAGCAGCAAGTGTCTAAAACTTCTCCATGTCCTCAAGCTTTACGACAACTCTAACTCTGGGTCTTCACTCTTTCAAAGGAGTGGTATAATTGAAGAATTGTAGGGTTTCGTCTCTGTTTTCTATTTTTGGATAAACTTATACTTTCATTTACTTTGATTCAACTATCATTTATAAAAAATAAAGTTATAATAGATATTCTGGGATACCAGCAAAATGGTTTTGATAAATCATTGTTCTGTGACTAAGTGATTATCTTTTATGACACGTGGACCAACCACAAGGTAGTCTTTGAGAACTGCAGACGTACTCTGAAGGATCAGGAGCTTTCTACAACCTCTAACTGCTTTGCCTGGCCTGTGGCATGCTGCCTACTCCAAACACAATAACTTTTTGATGCAAATCATCTTCTAGAGAAATTTTTAAGAGAAACATTAATGGAAATTTATATTTTCTTTATAGCTTTATGATAAGATATCATAATATCTTATATGTATGTGGATCTAACAGAAATATTAACTATGTTGATGACATTAAGTATGTGGATGAATATTCAACTCATACAGGTATGGCAGCAACGGCTGTTACAATTCTCTGCTTTTGTATCAACAGTTTTTATTTAAATCTGGGTATGTCTCATATTTGAAGACATATAGAAGTTGTGTTATTTTTATATATTTTATAGGTGACCTAATATATTCAAGAGACATATAGAAGTCTCTTGAATATAATAGGTCACCTATAAAATGGGGTTAATGGGGCTAATTAATTATTACCCTTTCTCAAATAGTGGATCCTCACTCTTTTAAAACATTGATTTTAAATATTTTATGAATTATTCATTTAACCCATTCTGTTTTGAACAAGGCAGACCAACTAGTTAGAAACATAATCAAGATTCTAATTTTATTTTTATACAGCAGATCGTTTCTTAATCAGAATACTTAAAGAAAAAGGATTGCCTAGTTAGCTGAAATGACTTCATAACTGAGATATGGGCTCTATTTCTTTTTTGTACTGGGGAATATGTTTTGCTAAGTCCAATTTCTTGTTTTCAGCTTTGTGTATGAAAAAAAAAAGTTCCTTTGGATGAGAAAATACAATTAGGACCTTATCCTATGTTATCAGGGTTTTAATGTAGAAGGTTCTAGGAGAGAGGACCCAATGTATGGTTGATACCAGTACATATTCTAGACCACATCTTCACATGGGGCCATGTTCACTATTTCTAGAACTTTTACCAAATCACAAATGACCAAAATGATAGGGTTTTTTTTTTGGATGTCAAATATGCTTAGATATGCGATCCTGAGTGATTTAACTATAATTTCAATTTATTTTTTAACATTTTGGAGATGACTGAAAGAGAAGACCACCATTTTACCAAAAGCATTGCTTTGGTTTGATTATGGTCCCCAAATTTCATGTGTTAGGAACTCAGTCCCCAAATTCATGTTAATTATATCTGAAGATGGCACATTTAAGAGGTGACTGAGTCATGAGGACTATGCCTTCATATATGGTTTATCCATCCATGGATTTATGGCTAATAAAAGGAGTAGCCCTGTTATAAAAGTGAGTTTTTCCTAGAAACTTCTCAGGATTTGATTCCACCATGTTGTGATACAACAAGGCAGTTCTCAATGCTGGCCCCAGACTCTCAAACTTCTTAGTTTCCAGAACTATAACCTAAATAGAACTCTGTTTTGAATGAATTACCCATGCTCAGATATTTTGTTAAATCAATAGAAAACTGACTAAGAAAAGTATTAAGTGCTTTTATTTTTAAAAGAAGGTAATATTTCACTAGAAAATTGGCAAATATTAATACTACTTTTCATTTGCCTCAAGTATGAAATTCAGAGACCTAAAACACTTATCTGGTAATCTAGTAGTGTCTTGAGATATTTTCAAATTTTGTCATTCATATGTATTTTCTGCATGATGATACTATGAAACAGAATTCTCCTTAATTTGTTGAGTATATTTGGGTACTTAATGATATATGCAAATATGAAAATATGTATAATCATCCCTCGATCAAAATACCAACATTGTTTTTGTATGTGTGTGAGAGTTCTGTGTGTGACTGTGTTCCTGTTTTTTAATATCAGAATAAAGTAATTTAATAAATTAACTAAAATTTTTGATTAGTTCCATGCTAGTGGACAGCACTTTCATTTTAATAATCAGATTTCATTTCAAATTTTAACATACATACTTTTATTACTAAAAGGTCCAATATAAAGAGTGGTAACTAGGTTTTAATGTTTTTCAGATTATTTATAAAGTTCTTAATTTTTTCCTAGCAATATAAAATATTTGTCTTTCTTGAGGCATTCAAAGTTATTTCAAAGAAATATGAAAAAGAGTCTTAAACATATCAATATTGAATGTTTTCATTTTCAAATGAGGATGATCCTTTCTTATTTAAACCTCTTCAATGAATAAAGCATTAATCCCCATCCCCCATTGAGGACTTAGCCATTAAGAGATTACACATAATTCAAAATGAAGTTGGGTAACATTATTTTTATACTGATACAAATTGAATTACTGAAAATCTTCTACTAGAGAATATTTTCTTTTCAATTACTATCTTTATTCTGGTGCCAAATTAATGTCTTAATTTCAAGTGAGATAAGTGTCTTTTGTCATTCCTATCATAAAGTCTATTTTATGCTCAGAGATAACAGAAGACTTACTAGACACACATACACACACACACACATACATATATATGTAGTTATGCAGGCTCTATCTGTATAGGTAGAGTCTGGAAAACTATTGTATGGTAATACATTCCTAACTTTAGAATAACTTTTGTGAATGACTTTTATTTTTCTAGGGAGATTGTTGTCATTATGGAAAAATATAAATGTGCTTGCTCCTCTTCTTCACTTTTTGTTGAACCCCTATGGTTCATTGTTTCTTTCTTTGATCCTCTGAATGATTACTGATGTCACGTGATGTGTAAAAAAAATCAAAACCTAGAACCCTCAGAAATAATTTGAATTTATTGATTTATTTCTATACCAAGAAACATAGTTTTACTTAGATTGCATCAAGTATTACATATTTACCATAACAAAGGTCTCAAAGAAAACCTTACAAGTAGTCTCTGAAAAGTAACCAAACTCTAAATATGCATGAGTTTTTCTAGAAATTAGAAAACACAGTTCAGAAACTTGCAAGATACCAAACCAAAGATGTGTATGAAGGGAGCCCATCATCACTTCTACACTTAAACTGACCATTCTCCTTTTGGAAACAGTGGTACTCAACAAATATTTGTTGAGTGAAAGGATCGAAGGAATGGTTCTACTTTGGCTTATATATCAGTGGGAGCTGGGAGGTGGGTAGCATGCTAATCTAGATATTTTTGCATTGTATACAGTCCAATATCAAGTGTAACCTGAAATTAAAAGTACTTGATGACTAAGGTAAGAAAACTCTATAGATGTCTCTGTTTGCAAATAGGGCATTAGATAAATTAGTATCAACCTAATAGTGTTATTTCTGGAAGGCTGTTTATATCTATTATCTATCTATCTATCTATCTATCTTAGCAGTCCTAAAATAATTTGACCTTCAAGTCAGCAATTATACGTATAAGAATTTATTGTAAGACAATAACCACAGGTTCTGCATCATTGGAATTTCATAACAAAATTATTTTAACTGTAAAACATTGAAAGTATCCACCCTCCGCCACCCACCAAAATATAAGCTCCCAGAGGGTAGGAACCACCTTTGCTATGTTTGTTTTATATCATACTGCACCTGGCAGAGAAGACACTTAAATATTGATGAGTAAATAGATGAATGCATCAGTAATAATTGAAGACTGCTTTTATTTAATTTTCATCTTTCATCTTTCCTACTTTCATTGGAAATAGTGATATTAGGTTGAACCAGAAGCACAAGTAATTGTTCAGTTTTCTGTTTTCCCTGTATGCCCAGATGGAAGAAATCTTGTGTTTCCCTTTTTGGAAAAGAAAAAAAAAATCTTAGTCTCTGATATTTGGGCCTCTATCTTAGTTGGAAGTTATCTCTTCGTCTTCTGGGAACAATCTTTGCCTATGTCTCTAGTTAGCAGCCCTTGATCGCCTTGTCATACCTCTGTTTACAAGTGTCATATTTATCCTACTATGTGAAGAAACCCCTAAACACATACATGTGTTTTCTTTTCCATATAGCACCTAGCACAACACCTGTACCATGCAGATATTCCAACATGTTTTGCTTGAAAAGCAAAAGAATCTCGGTGATTCTCATTAGCAAAACCACTCATTTGGGGCCAGCAAACTTTTTTCTAAAAACAAAATAGTAAATATTTCAGCTTTGCAGGTTCACAGGCCTGTTGCAATTAGTCAACACTACGTTTTTAAGTATCAAATGGTCATAAGTGAATGAATGAACATGGCTATGTGCTAATACAACTTTATTTACAGATAGACTGCAAAATGGATTTGGTCCACCTGTTTGCCAACTTCTGTTCCACGTTATGTCCCAAGTGTAGTGCTAATTCTTTACATTCTATGTATACAAAAAAGAGAAGAGTTCACAGAAAGAGAGCATGAATTTATTGATTAGACCTTCTTTATTACTGGGAAAGTTTAAAAGGGTGTGGCCTCTTGAAAGTAGTTCATCTGCTTTGCATATGCAAAGATCATACTATGATTTGCTTTACATTTCTTTCTTTTGCTACCTAAAATACTTTCCTAATCATATCTCTTCTGAATTTTGCCTTTAAGCTCTTATCCTCCTAAACCTTTAAAAGATAATAATAAAAACTTCTGATGAAAGATAATGGGGTTTCATGCATCTATTTACAAAGAGGAAATGAGGTAAAAAATCATATTTGGACCTCTTCCCATCATATAGACTGACCTGAAATTCACCAATTTTAAATTTGAATTTTTGCTTTATCAATCATCTCTATCTCTTTTCATATAATATCCCTTAAGGATATCAAAAAAGAAATTGGTTCTTGAAAATTTCTTAAGGCAAAGTGGAAACGAGTATAGAAAATACCATAGCTGAAAATAAAATTATAGGCAGCTGCAAAACATCATGCAACTAATTGGTAAAGTCTATTTAAATCATGATCACCTACTTCAACCTTAAAGTTATATTAGTAACTATCTTGAAAAATAGAAAGTGCTTGTTTTATGTAGAGGAAATTCAAGATAAGATATTGTCTACACAGGTAATGAAGAAGTTGACAAGCCAAACCAGAGTCAGAAACATTTATTCTGCATCATTCATCATTATTAGTATTATCCTCAATTAAAAGCAATATTTAAGTGCATTTGTTCATTTGTTTTATCTAAGTTTTATCTTAGATAAAAACACTACAACATTCAAATACCATTTAATGGGGCCCATGAATACTGAAATGGATCTCCATATACAAAAAGTAAGTGGATGAATAAAGACTTGACTGCCAGACTCTTGTCAATGTGGAGACCACCTTTCCCATTTAGAATGCCTCCCATAACTCAGACCTCAGGAAGACTATACCATCAATGTATGTGTTAAATATTAGGGGAAAAAACATCCCTTTCTTATTTTCTTAGATGAACAAAAGTATAAGTAGAATATTTAAGTGTTCTTGTCTATCCCCACTTGGGAAACCACTACTTTCAAATTCAAGCCTCTCTCCTTGGCAAAATTAAGATGTACCTATACTGCTCCTCCACTTAAACTTTCTATCATGGAGATTTTTTTTTCCCAAAAAGAACTATAGTGACTGGAATTGTGAACACAAAATGATAGATCCAATTTCTTAACCCCTATGACCTGTGAATGTGAGCCTATTTGGAAATAGGGTCTTTACAGGTTTACTTAGGTCAAGAATCTCATGATGATATCATCTTGGATTTAGAGTGGGTTCTAATCCAATGATGAGTCCTTCTAAGAAACAGAAAAGGAGAAGACACCAAAATCCAGAAAGGAAGTCCAGGTAAAGAAGGAAGCAAATAATGGAGAGATGCATATGAACCAAAGAACACCAAGAGTCATCAAAAGCCATCAGAAACTAAGGGGGAATCATGGAACAGATACTCTCTCAAAGTCTTCATAAAGAAACAATCATGCCATTACCTTGATTTTTAAATTATGGCTTCCAAAATGATAAGAGCATAAGTTTCTGTTGTTTTAAGCAATGCAATTTGTAGAAATTTATTTCAGCAGCCTTAGAGCTTAAGAGTTTAAGGGTTGTATGACCTTTTTTTCCCCCAGATTAGTCCAAATCAAGGATACCATATTCCTAATACACATAGTCAGGCACATAGACAGGCTTATATATCTTAAACCAAATTGTGAACTGTGGCCAGATTGGTTACTGCACAGCTATAGGGTGAAAGAATACAGCATGCTTTTCAGCGGCTTAGAACTTTCCCTGAAGTTAATATACTCCCAGAACATACCAAGTTCCTTAGGAGACTAGTCTATGCAGTTTAAAAATGACCAGAGTAGGCAGTATGGACAACTGCATAATCTATTTAGCAGAGACATTCTCTTTCCTCAGCATGTAACTCTCATGTGGAGTCTTGGAGCCATTGTTGCTACCCTAAAAGAAGCCAGTCTTTGGATGAAACTGACACATGGGCTAATGAAACATAGAAACTGAACTGTATCTGATCAACCCAAACCTGAAACACACTGGAATCTTCTTGGGAAGTACAGTAAAAGAACCTTAAATCAATAAAGCCTGCTACAATGTGTTTTACCACTTGCCACTTAAAGCATTTTAGCAGTTTTTTATCCTTCCTTTCTTTTGCTCAATGACTCCTTTTCTTTTTCTCATTCATACATTTGGCAACTATTAAGTTTTAGGACTAAAACTCCCTGGCTTGGCTTGTTTATTATTTATTGTGTGTGTGTGTGTGTGTGTGTGTCTTTGTGATTAACAAAAAGTTTGCCAGAATTTTGTCAGTTTAAGCATAACAAGATAAATTGATGTTTTTCATTGCTTTATGATGACTGATATAGATGGTTACAGTCAAGGAAAGTAAGCCAAGAGATGGATATAAATTATAATTTTTTATGAAAAATTAAATACAGAACAAACTTTATAAATATGTACATATATGTACATATATGCATGTATGTGTATTATCATATATATTACATACACATGTATGTGTTATATATATTTTTTCTTTCTCAGAAAGCTATAAAAGAAGTGAGTTTAAAAATCATCCCCCAAAATGATGAATTTAACATACAAATATACTTCATCCAGTATAACAAGCCTGTTTGATAGTTTCTAAAAGGAAAATAGATTAGAATAATCCTGGACTTTTCTTCATTTTGTCGACTGAGGTCTATGGGGGAAAGAATCTAATTCAACTTGCCTTTTGATTTCCTGCCACTTTGCAGTTGCTATGTGACCACAACCCCTTGTATTATTTTGGTAGAACTACCATGACAAAATATCACATACTGGGTGACTTAACAATAGAAATGAGTTTTGTTACAGTTCAGGAGGTTTGAAGTTTTATGATCAAGATGTTATCAGGCTTGGTTTCAAGGGAGGGGCTGTCTCTTTGGCTTTCAGACAGCTGTCTTCTTTGTCTTCATATAGTCTTTCCCTGTGTATGTATTGCTCTTCTGTCATATCTTCCTCTTCTTCAATCATTTTGATCTTGTTTAACCTTAATTACCTTGCTTAGACCCTATCTCCAAATGTAGTGATATTGAATGCTAGATCATCAATGTATAGATTTAGAAGGTGCACAGTTCAGTCTGTAATCCCCCTTTTTTTGTGAGCTACAACTCTTCATCCTATAGGCATATTGAAATCTATCAAAGGTACCCATCACCCTAAACTAAAATGTAGAGGGAGACTTTTATGGCTTATTTGCAAAAGAATATTAGCACTTATTGAGGAGTACCAATGATAATTTTTTTCCCAGAATTTGACTACAATGATTCTTCAAATAGATGGAATCAATCAGCATCCTATTTTTGAGATAGTAATCGTCTATTTGGTTTATGTTTTGTGTTACAACTTGCCTTTGTTAATCAAAGATCCCAATATATATATTCATATGGCTGTAGAAGAATATTTTGGTATCTACACATGCCAAAATATAGCAGTCCTGCTTCTCCACTTAGGTTCATGTTTTCCCAAACCCAGACCACTCCATCTCTATTAGCCTGTTTAAATTCTCCACTCAATTTTACAACTCTCAGGCCCCCTTTTACTTTTAACTTATCTTATGCAATTTCAGGCCTCTTTTATCCTCTCCATGTTTAATTATAGGTCACCAACACTATTTCTATCAACAGCACATCTATCACTAGCCCTATGACCGCTCCAGCTCCTAATCTTGTCTTTATCTCGAATCTATTTAGGGGCATGAATTCCTTTCTCAAATTACTCGTTCTGACTCTAATCTAGTCATAATCCTCAAACTTTCCCTTTAGTCCCCAACACTATGTGGAGAATTCAGTGAAAAAAATGGAAAATTGTGTGGTACAGTCCTGCTGTATGGACAACTCTAGGCAAAAGCCCCAGTCCCCTTCTTTGAGATGTGTATTCTACACATCATTGTCCACTGCCAGGTTCTCCAGCTGTGGCTGCCCCCCAGATATTATATAAGTGCTCTGATTTATAGCCCAGACTGTGTATTTGAGTTAATTTTCCCTCTTGACATCAGGAATAAATGAAGATTGAGAACTGAAAATGCTCTTATTAACCCAGCATCTAAGCAAGCAGCTTTTCTAATTTAAACATTTCTAGTTTATGAAACCAGACAAATATGTTTTATTAACAATATTGTCTAGAGGACTTTGGATTCAGGTATATTTATGGTTCCTGTAATATACCAGTCACCATTTCCATTTCTCATGGACATGAAGCTAAACTTTATGTGAACTTTAGCAATGAATGAAAATTGATTAAGATCACACATGGTGAATTATTTTTTTCCCAGTGATAGCTAACAATTTTCTGAATAAACTTGACCTTTTCACTTCCATTTGTTTTAATATAAAGGTAAAACAGAAATCACATTCAAACTAGTATATCAATCCACTTGGGAAAGCCTAGGAACAAACTTAACGTCTATGAAAATAAAATGTAATTTAGTCCTTTATTAAGATGCATTGTGAAGTCACACCTGGGATCTGATGCATGTTTAGCAGCTCTGCAAGTCTATTTACTGTTTTTCTGGGGTTTTAAGATATTATTTTCAAAAGAGTTTGTTGTTCCCAGAATGAGGAGCATAGTTCTCTAGGTGAAAGATTTAGACGTCTTCTCTTATTTCAGGAATGCCTTTAACATAGAACTTGTATATCAATACAGCCATCTAACATGCTGAATCCCACTTTTCAAAGGGACTTTACATATTTTTCAATTATTTGATCCTTCTACCAGTGTGATGACTTAGGTGACACCCTTCCACCTTCAGCATAATCTCATCCATCAAGGTATAATCCTACCGTCCTTATGCCCCCTTCACATATTGACATACAGAGGGATCTGGATGTAAATCAAAGACAAAATTCCCAAGAATCAGAGAGTGATTTTAGTGAGAAAAGCATAGATTCAAAGGAAATATGTCTTCTTTGTGAACTGTAGTCTAGTGTTTTTGTTTGTTTTTACTTCTTTCTTTTCATGAAGCAGATTGGTTTAAGGATACCTCAGTTTAAGAGTTACACCCTATTTGGAGAAACTATGAAGAATGCAGAATGAGTCCAAAGAAATAAGGCATGAGTCAGACTTCCTAGGCCTTCAAAATATCCAGTCCTTTTGACTCACATGTAAGCAGACCACATCATCAGTGTTAAGTATTAGGAGAGAACATAAAGCCATACCCAGCAAGTAATACAATGGTCATTTACAATGGTCATTTATCTTCAAGTGGCCTCATGAGAAGGAGCCAGAGTATGTAAAGGAAGATCTTATCATCCAAGATCAAGGTAAAATATCTTAAACACTATAGAGCTATGAACCACTTAATGGCAGGGAAACAACTCTATCCTTGATGTGCGAACATTATCCACTGAACTTGAACAAACCTGCATGGTGTGAGTCAATCACTAGGTGTGGCCAATTGGTGTGATCAATAAACACAGTAATCATGAGGTGTATGGGGCTGCTATCAGTATTACACCGCATACTATTTTACAGTGAAATTTTTTAATAAGTTAAAATAGCACACTATAAAATAACAATAAAATATGCAGCTTAGTAAATGCCTAACGCAATAATAGAATCACTTATCATTTTCAAGTATTATGAATTATACATAACTGCGTGTTATATTCTTCTATGCCTGGCAGTGCAGTACATTTGTTTACATAGCATTACCACAAATGTGATTAAAACATTGTGCTATGATTTTATGACAGCTACAATGTAATTAAGCAGTAGGAATTTTTTTCATCTCCATTATAATCTTATGGAACAAACATTGTATATATGGTCTATCACCACCTAAACATCATTATATGGTACATGACCATAATATTATCTATTTTACTATTTTCTAAGTTGAAATTCAGAGAAGTTAAATGACTTGCCTATTATAAAATAATGGAATAATTAAAAGCTTAGTAAAAAGCTTGATTATTCTGACTGGGTACTTACCAAGACACACATGACAACCCTGAAGGAGAGATGATACCTTCTAAAGTCCCAGATGCTCCATTTTTACTTGTGACGTCCCTTGCACCCTATGTGCAGGGACACTCCAAGATATTAATGACCGCTTAGTAGCAGTAGGACAAGAGGCTACTGGATGTAAACATTACCCCTGAGATTTTCTTGTGATGCCATAAAGTGGCTCACACTATTTTATCCACCTGGAAAGATTTCCCACTTCTTCTTAAGCTAGCAAAAACCTTTTCTTGCTTCAAAACTTCCTTTATGATGATCCTTTTGGCCATGCCCCTCCTGACTGGCGTGATGGTACACTTATGTGATAAATTTTTACTGAATAACTTCTAAGTAATTGGGTTGATTTCTGGGAACAAAACTATAGCAATGCATCATCCTTATCTGCCTCAAAATACTTAGTCTAGTGGAATGATATTTTTACAATTGCTTTACTTTGCAGTGAAGCTATAGATACTCAACAGAGTAGCTTCTTCAATGAGAGTAAGTGAATCTTGAGCCAAAATTCTCTCCTTCAAGTGTCTATATCCATAATTATTTAATTATGCATCCAACTGAAAAATTTAATCATTTTTCTATCCAGAGATATCTCTCTAGTCTTTAATTGAATTGCTTCTTAAAGTTTTCATTGGTTGTTAACTTTCCACATTATTTTCTTAGATGTTGCCAAATGCCATGACTAATCTTGAATTTTATAATATTTACTTTGTTATCTTTGACATCTTGACAGTACTGTAGATTCCTGTGAGAAAGAGGTATTTTCTAATAAAGACCTCAGTATTCCAGATACACACACACACACACACACACACACACACACACAAAATAAATA
Source organism: Marmota marmota marmota (assembly GCF_001458135.2). Taxonomy (NCBI): domain Eukaryota; kingdom Metazoa; phylum Chordata; class Mammalia; order Rodentia; family Sciuridae; genus Marmota; species Marmota marmota. The sequence goes on from NW_026000021.1 coordinate 4,930,764, forward strand.
AATAAAATATCTAGCAGAGAACCTTAGAACATGTACCTAGTTGATCTCAAGGACTTCAACTATACCTGGAAAGACCTGCATTCAAACCTAGAGATAATATAACACAGGCAAATTGTATCTTCTTTCTAAACCTAAACATTCTCACCTGTAAAATAAAATCAGTAATAATAGAAACCACTTAATAAAAGGTAAGTCTGAAGATTTGTGTTTATGGTCTTGATTTAGAGGCATAATTTATGAACTTCCAAGATTAAATGGGATCAAATAATTTATCCAAATATCTGTTTTAACCAAACTGCCCTGTTAGTGCCTAGATCCTAACTATGGATTAAGAAAAGCCTCTCTGAAATTAATAATAATGCTAATAATTGTGCACCATCACAAAGCTCCCACACATTCTCAATTTCCAATTGGCTGACACAATACTTCTCCAATCAGGGGTTATGTCCTCACTGAACCAGGGTTTACCAACCCAGCCCAGTGATTATAAAGATGAAGAGGAAAGGCACAAATCGTGGACATAAATTGCTGAGTCCTATTAGGGAGTGAGACATGCAAACAAAGAGTACCAGCATAGTAGATTACATACTTATTGTTGTAAGAGATGGATCTACTCTGTTCACAGAGTGAACGTTTAAAAAAAGTTGCATTGGAGAGGTTGTACGTGAAGTTAGTCTTAAAGGAAGACTAGGTTTTCCCAGAAGAGGGATGAGGGCCAGGCAAGCACCAGAAGAAACATGGTCCCGGATGAAAAAAGGGAAGGGTTTGAACTGTTCTGTGTTAAGAGTTTTGCATAAAAATTGGAGAAACACTGGAAGAGAAAGTTGTTTATCAGTTTGCCTAAATTACAGTGATTCTTAATATTTTGAGATTATAAATATCTTTCAATCTGGCAAATGTTTTTTAACCTCTCTGTAGGAAATGATACATATACACGTATTTACATACACACATTTTTTTTTCTAAAATATCCTTAATACAGATAAATGTGGGAATAATTCTATAACTTAAATTATTCATTTACAGTTTTTTTTTTCCTCTTAGTCTATTAGACAAGCACGGTATATCTCCACAGAATGATACAATAATATGGGGTGGTGACTGATTATCCAATATCAACCATTGGTTTTTATTTTTTGTTCTTGGAGACCTTCCCAGTTTTCATTTCAGTAGTTACATCTCTTCCACATGGCATAAAAATACTATGAGAGAAACTGACTCAATCTTTAAGATCTATAGCTAGGTGTGTGGTTCCAGCTTCAGCTGATCATCAAAATCCCCATCCTTGGTCATCATTATTAATTCAGAGAAAAGCATGAGACTCACATTTGACCAAGTGATTTCCTGAAAAGATGTACTGAGGGCTTCTAGTAAATAAACCTCCTTGCCTTTCTGGGGGGGCTTCTAGAAGCAAAGAGCACAATTTCTTCTCATTTATATATGGGGCTAATGCTGGCTACATTTTTGACCCTCATGGGGAGTTGGCCTGTAGAATTAAACCGGCATCATGAGAGGCAGAATAAACCTAGAAAGGAATGTTGCTGTTACTGGAAAATTTTGAGCCATAGTATCCATATACCTTGATACGTACCTGTCATGGGTCCTCCTTTTTTATGGCAGCTTTGCCTCTTAAATGTTTAAACAAATCTGAATTATATTTTTACTCTTTGTATTCAACTGTATTCTACCCAGTGCATTGTAAAAACATAGTCAGACACTCTCCTGTTTATCCATAGAGGATCCAAAAGTACCTCCATCACTCTCTCTCCTTTTCCTTTTCCTCTTGGTCCCTCTGGTCTTCCCACACTGCATGGCTCCAGCTCTTAATTAGTCTCATTAATACTAATTCCCATTAATAATATCCATTCTCTTTGATGGAGTTAGGAAAGTACGGGGAGACCTTCAAGTCTTGTATTTGCTCAGTTCTTTCATCTATTTGTCTTAATAAATAATTTTTCCTCTTGCTAGTACTAACTTCCTCTTAAAATGCAACCCTAGGGTTTACAGTGTTAGCCTCTGCCTATCAAAGACTGCTGAGGTTTCCTTCTTTTAGGTAAATCAAGAACCTCAGAGAAAGGGAACACATTTGCTAATGGGGAGGGAAAAATGTCACTCTCTCATAATAGAGTATGAATAGTTTCCTTAAAAGACCATAGAATTTGTAAGGATCTATAAGTTAGGGCTAGGAATACATGTTACATATGTTGGGAGCTGTTGAAGGACTTTAAGGAGAATATAACATGGTTTCACAGGGTTTTCCAAAGATCACTATGGAGCAATGTTTTAATATGTAAATGGCCAGAGTTTCTTTATATACCCAGGCATTCATTTATTAAAAGTTTTTCTTGTGGCCTCTCTCCCTCTCCCTCCCCACCCCTCACTCTCTCCCTACTCCCACACACTCATGTATACCTTTGGCTATCCCTGCATACTACCTTCAACATGTATAGAGTAGGTTTTACTGAGTTTAACTATCAGACAATTCTGTAGGGTGTTTAGATTATCACTATTTAAACATTTGTAGTTTTATGCCCTCCTACATAGAGCATAGACCCATAGGTTTTAGAATCTGCTTCAAACCTTTAGTTCTATTTTATACAGCTATTAGTTAAAAGATAAGCTGTTTGTCTATAAAGAAATATAATATCGGGTAAATAAGAGAGTATCATTGAACACAACATGAGAGCATTTAAAAATTGGAATTGCCTATTTCTGACCAATGAAACTTATTTTTAAGGCAGTATTATGTTCAAATCATAAACATGATGTGACCTAAAGAGGGAAATTTAGCATAGGAGAACGGCATTTATCACTCTGGAAGTGGCCCCTGACTTAGGCAAACAGTATTCAGACAGCATCCTGGCTATCTGCCTTTATTCATTTGAATGCACCATGCTCATCTTTCCAAATACATGCTGCAGACATGCACAAAGCCAGGTAGGTGGTTACACTTGGTCCCGAGAATTTATTTAGACCATGAGCCAGTCCTAATGGACCTGTTCTCAACTCCCCAAACTTTCACTTCTTTTTCTAAGGTCCATTGAATAACTGAGCCTTGTTCTAGAGGGGCTTCATCTCCAGTGTTCTGAGGATAGGTAAAAAGCACCTTACCCCTTGACACTGAATTCATTTTTTTTTATTGCTGTATAGCAAACTACTTCAAAAAATCAGTACCTAAACATGACAAATTTATCTCACACAATTTCTGAGGCTGGGTATCTAAAAGAGTCTGAGCTGAATTATTCTGGCTCAGGGTCTGCCATGAGGTTGCAGTACAGAGAACAGATGAGACTATAGCCACCAAAGGCTTTACCAGAACTGAAGGATCTACTTCCAAGACCATGCACTCTCATAGCTCTCATCATGAGGCCCCAGTTCCTTTCCAGGTGGATACCTTTTTATATGATAGCTGGCTTCCCCCAGAGAGGGGCCAGAAAGAGTAGAGAGAAAGAGAGAGAGGAAAATAGGGCCATGTCTTTTTAACTTAATCTTGGAAGGAACATACCATCATGTATTGCATTTTCTATTGCCCCAAAGACTACCTATAGTAAAAGGTGAGAGTCTCAAGATGATAGGGTTTAAGCCTTCTTGGAGGCTGCCAATCAGAACCTCCAGTGGTTCGGGGATCCATCTATGCATGCCTAGCCATTGTCCCTTACCCAACCTCTAGTACCCTGTAACAGGAGGGAAAATAGATATCTCTGGAAAGCATTTTCCTGGCTTATTAAATGTAATAATTTAAAAGTACATGAAGAATGTGTTCATGTATTCTAAATATCATGGCACATTTTATTTAAAAAAATGCTGTCTTAACATGAGACAAACTTTTGAGTATTTAACTGTGTTACAACACTGGGTAAGCCAGGTGTAGTGGCATATGCCTGTAGTCCCAGTGTCTCTGGTGACTGAGGCAGAGGATTGCGTGTTCACAGCCAGCCTCAGCAATGACAAGGCACTAAACTACTCAGTGAGACATTGTCTCTAAATAAAATACAAAATAAGGCTGGTGGTTCAGTGGTTGAGTGCCCAAGAGTTCAATCCCTGGTACCCGTTCATCTCCCCACTCCCACCCCCCCAAAAAAGTGGATAAAAGCACAGTGGAGTAACTGAATATGTCACATGTCTAAAATGCTACAAAAATGTAATATATCAAAATGTAGGAAATACTGGCTCTTGAATCTTGGAATAAAAAATGAATAAATTTCTCTTTTATTTTTGTTTTTCTCTAACTGTCCTATATTTTTTAATAAAATTTTGATTCAAAATGACTAAATAGCTAAAAATGCTTTGCTTGAATTATAAATATATATTATTAGGAATGTATTATTAAATGTTTTTTGATAGTACCCAGAATTCTTGAGTACATAAAAAGTGTGGGCAGAAAACAATGAGGCACAATAACTTGAAAAATAAAGGATATAAAGTGAAAAGTTGAAAAGCATGTATTTTTAAACATACAGTTCATTAAATTAAAAAAAAATATTTTCCTATCTTTATTTCTATTTTTACATTCATGTTTATATTTATTTCTATTCATTTATATGTTTTCCCATTTAAAAAAATTCCTATAGGAGGAAAACCAAGTGGAAAAACAGTAAAAGGAGTGCATTAATAAAAAGAGATGGCACCATGGTGACTTCTAAGTTCTAAACTGAAACAGACTTGGTGAAGCCACTAATGAAGCTTTGGTAAGATGTCCAGGACCACCATGTCATACCTGATCCAAAAGAAATAGGGATATACTTTCCAAAGAAGAGACATAGTTCAGTAGAGACGGAGGGCCCACACCCAGGCTATGGTAAGAGGTTTTTAAATTAAATTTAGATATTTCACCATTCAGATCTTTGGACAGAGGGAAAGTTTTCTTTGTTAAAGGCCTGCCATTATTCTTCACTGGCTGACTTTGATTTCTCAGGGAACCATATAGCCTTGCTATAATAAAGGATAGGAGAGAAAGGCCCAGTAAACCCTGGGCACCTTCAGAACTGGTGAGGCCAGATGGGATCTAGGAGTGTTTAAGCTTATCTTTATTCTTTTTATGTGCATGTTAATGATGCTTTAAGAAAAGAATCACCAAGCTTAACTCACTATGCAGGTAAACTATTTAGTATTTTAGAATAGTTTCTATCTTTACATTTAGAAGTACATCTATCTTTACATGTAAAAATGCCCATCTTTTGATTGCAATATAAAATGCAGATGTCTTCATGTAGAAGAGGATATAGCTTTTTACAGTACCTGAAATCAACTAAGAAAGTAGTGACACAGGTGACAGTAAAATTGCAAACATCTACATAGTTGTCAGCAACATAGAAGCCAACCCCAAATCTGTAAGATGAATTTATAAAAAGGACATTTGGGGAGGTCTACTCTGCTTCTACTGAAAGGTTAGCATGTGACTTACAGCTAATAGAGAGCAAAGAAGTATAATAAGTTTGAACATTTAACAAAATAATTTCTGATTCACTTCTGCTACTCTCTTCCTGATCTCTTCCCCATTTAATTATCCATGATCTCTTCTACTTGAAAATTTACCATAAAGTTATCTAGTTCATCTATTAACTAACATTGGTAGCTTTCCTTTCTCTGATGCATCCAATTTTCTTGATTAGCATGTTCAGTACAATACTAGTCAGTTATTAATAAGCACCAAATAGTGCTTATCAACACCAGGACTGAACAATTTAAACCCAGTAAGGCAATTTTGTTGGGTTACATCTAATGGCTTCTCTACATAAAAGTTATAATGCAGAGGGTCTATCCATGCTAAAGCAAATCAAAAATAATTGCCTGAAAGAGGCATCAGCCAAGGACCTGATAGAGTAACTCAAGAGACCATGGGAAAAGGCAGGACATGGTGTTTTTGCAGTGCTTATCAGATGATTTTTGCATTGTCAATATTCTATAATTAAAAGCAAGCATAAAGATGGCAAACATCTTGATAACTGCTTGATTTTTAAATATCTCATTTGATACTTAAAACTCTGTAAGATATTACTGATTTTATATTTTCTCATTGTAGAAAAGAATGCTCAGAAATGATTAGGAAATCCAAGTGCACCATCCTTCAAAGCTCACTCTTCCTCCATGGTGCCATGCTGGTTTTTCAAGCTACATGGCTTCTGCCTCTTCTTGACTGACTTGTGCCATTAACCTTTCCAACTTGACTTGGTGGCACAGTCATGCACATGCACAGCTTAGGTTAGCTAAGTAATAATATTATTATTTTTTAGTACCTGCTGTTTGATTCTTTGCCAACCAGCCACCAAACAAACTGAGTGAATTTTTCATATTGCATCTACTTTGCTAAATGATAAGGGACACGCAGTAATAAAATAATGTCCCAGGGGACATTTTCACATTTTACTTGCTGTTTCTCTTTTAAAATTTCCATCGTTAAAAGCGCCAAACAGCCATAGGCTCTGGATATAATAGCTTCAGCTGCAAATAAAAGAACCATCTTTATGGATAGAAGGTGCGAAAAGAAATAATGCATCAGTCTTTCAGCTACTCTCCCACAGTACGCTGTACTGTGTTCAAACAAATGAGGGCACTAGTGAATAAATCTGTCCTTTAAACTTGTATATGACTTTCCCATACTTGACTTTCAGATCATTTTAGAGGCTAGTCTTAATTTATTCTTCCTTCTCTCCTAATTTTTCACAGGGACAAATTTAGGCACAGAGGAGATAATGAACTTGGCAGAGGATCAGGAGCAAGACATTGATGGAAAATGGGCACATATTGTAAGACGCTGATTTAAGTACTTCTTGCTCACATTTCTCATAATGAAAACACAGCCATACTGTTACACTTGTATTTTATGGTTCACTGAACAGCCGCAATAACAAATTTTAAATACCTATCAAATGTCATAAAATGTCATTTAATATTGTTCTCGGTTTGTAAAGGGAAAATGAAAACTGATAAAGTTCATGTATATTTTGTGCTGGTTCAATACCCTAAATACCATACTATAAGACTTTCAACAAATATATAGTCGATTGTAGTAATAAGGTAATATTAAATAAGAGTGTGCTACATTTTTTCAAGAGAAAGTAGTCATATTAAAAGGGTTCTTTTAATGATGCTCTAAACAATTTCCTGGGCTGCATCACAGCATAGGTTTGGTTGATAATAAAAATTGCCTTTGAACAGAGTGCTCTAAATTTTTACAAGACTCCAATTCTCCTGCGCAATTATGGAATTTGAAATGTAATTCTCCCTGGAACCATAAAAGAATTAGACCAGAGAAATGCTGTTAAGAATAAAGCAAGATAAAAAGAAATTGCTTCAAAGATCCTTTTTATTTTTCTATTTCTTGGTGTCATGTTATATTCCAAGTCACCATATTGTCATAAAAAAGGACAATGAGAAAAACTGCTCTAGACTATTGGACATTTCTAGAATGTTGACTCAGGAATATTTTTTCTCTTGATAATAATAACATGTTTCACTATGGTCATCTGCCTTTGAAATTCACAAAGAATTTTCCAGAGGAATGTTTGACCAGCCAACAAGTATTTACCAAATGTTTATTGTGAACCCAACACTGTTTTAGGCCCAACGAGCCATGTAGATGGTATGAAAACATGGTCCCTGCATTTAAGCTGTTTATCATCGTTAATTATTTGAAATGAGATGTGTTAATTCAAACTTAACTGTGATCTATAATTTACATCCAACAAATCACCAAATTCTATGGATCTCAACCCCTTTGTAATCTTTCAAATCCATGCATTCCATATCCCCAAATACCATTAAGAATTATCATTGTAAATTCCTAACTGCTCTCCTTGTTTCTAACCTTGCCCACTTTAATTCACTGTAAATAATATTTTGGAAATAAAATTGTGATTATACTGCTCCAACATTTTAAAACTCCTTCAGAGTATTTATACTTTGTCCATGCTTAAGTCCGAGACTGAAGGCATAATTGCAAAAGGTCCTTCAAAATTCTTACCTTTCTTAACTTCTAGCTTAGCTTCTTGCTCCTTCCCCAATAGGTCATTCAAATTAAATATTGTACAATGTAATGAGTCAGAAAAACCATTCTTTTTCTTCCCTGAAGATCTTTTTCCTGTGTTTCCTCTTTCTAAAACATGCTTCCCCTCATTTTGTATGTGGCCCACTATGCTGGCCCACTATACTTGTGCTGTTTTCCAAGAACATCTTTTAGATATTTGAAGAAACATCATGTTTTACTCATTATACAGGTCTTTGACCTACACAGAGTTAAGCACATGGTTATTTCCATTCAACAAAGTAATGCTTGTGGATTGAATAAATCAATAAATTCAAAATGGAGAGGACAGGTATTAGCTCTGTCCTAATTTACAAATTTCATATATTTTTTCCTCTTCTCTGCAAATTATTTCCACTGAGAGGGTTGGTAACTGATTCCAGTGTTGATTTATAACAATTTTAAACAAAATGCCAACCTTCAATTATTAATCATACATTTAAACAAAAATATGTTGCTTCAATGACTATAAGATCATCTGTAAGATTCCACAAATTGTAAAACATAACCTCTCTACAGACATGTTCAAATACAGGGGAAAATGTGTGTCTTATAACCAATGAGATAAAATTCCTTAAGGTCTTACCATATGCTTGGCCTTGAGCTGTGTTTTATATTCATTAATTCCCTTAATCCTCACTGCAGTCCTGTGAGGAGGGTACTTTTATTATTCTCATTTTAAAAATTAATAAACTAAGTTCAAAGAAAGTTTGCTAATTTTCCTAAAGTTACCCAGATTGTGAGAGGCAATGCTAAGATTTAAATCCTTGTCTTACTCTTCTGTCTGAAATATTCATTGTATTATTTTTCTGGCTTCAAAAATGAGAGGAAAAACCAGAGAACATATCATCAGTCATCATTTTAAAACATATTTTCCTTGCCTACCTCATCCACGGATATTACATACACAAGAACACACATGGAAGGCACTTATAACTAAGGCAGTATATACTTTGGAATGCTATTTATTAAGCATTAAAATAACTTTGTATTTAAATTATGAAATATCTTTTTTTAAAAAAATGAGGACACATCAAGGATTGAATGGCAACAACAATAACAACAACAAAAAGCAAGGGAGGAATGTGGATAAATGAGCTAAACCAAGGAATGAGCATTAACCTGGGATGTTAATGACATCTTGGGAGGAGGCATACTAGACTTTCTCATGGAGGGCAGATGTCTCCCACACAGACACTGAGGTCATCCATACTAAATGTTATGAAAATATTTCACATTTTAAGATGTCAACAGAAAAATAAGCCTACCCAAGTACTGAAGTGTAGATAACAAAAGAAATTCTAAATTTCCACATGCTGCCAGAAAATTGAATCAACACAATGTTGAAATCAATACTATGGATTCTGAGACTAATTGGACTGTTCCTGCTTGTTACGATGGGGTTCCAAAATGACTGAGGACCCTTGGCATTGGAGAGAAGACAGATCTGAATCATCGTGTCCTTTAGAACTGCTTGCTATTCCTTATGACATCTGCATGCAAATACTTCCCACTTCCAACTCACTGTCGTCCATGGTTAAGAGTTAACTCTCTGGAAAACTAAAGTAGGTGAAAGTTAATTTTTTCCCAGTTCATGTTTCCAAATGTTCCCTGTCACTATGCTGTACCAAACTGAGGTGTTCCTTTTCCCTCATCCTCCCTCAAAGACATCAGTTCTATTGATGGCTTTGTGTCTTTCAACAAAGGTACTTTGGGTTTAATTTGCCAGAACATGTTCCAATGACCCAGTACCACCATCTAAGTTTTGAATCTCGCTAATCATATATATATATATAAAAAATGCATCACCTGTAATTCAACTTCTTTACTTTTGTTGAAAATGGAAAGTCTATAGCATCCTTTGTTAAACTCATTCCACATAGGTCCTACTCTAGAAATCCTTACCTAATTCTCCTTCTCTGACCAATATGCTCACAGCTCTCATGGTTGTCAGCCTAGATGCACTTGTCAGTTACCTGGACTGTGCATTCCTCACATGCAGGAACTTATGTATTCATAGAATACAAGACAGGTGCATTGCAGTTCTAATTCTAGTCTAGTCATTCAGCCTAGTGTTTCACAAGTGGAAATGAAAAGTATTATTTTCTGGCACCAAGTATAAATATCCCATTGGAGACTTTTCCAGTCAGGCTTGGTGGTTTTGATATATTTCCTAGAAAAGTATTCTCCCACCTCTCTTGGATTAATTACTGCTTAATCATTGTATGAGGCAACAAAAGAAAATATATTCTCATCCTCAGATTCATCTAGGTAGAAAAAAATAGAAGAAAATCATTACTCTAATTCTACAGAATTGTATGTACATATTTTAATGTACCACATCTGTGATTTTTTTATGCACTGGCCCTACTCACTTCTTCACTGGATAAATTCCTATTGGTTCTCACATCCTCACCTCTCTTACCTCTCTCACCTCTGTTTTTGTTTACTGGGGTTGAATTCTTGGGATTATCCTAATCCTATTGTCTTGTGTACATCTATCTCAGTACATTCTTTGTTTACTATGTTTGCTCTATTTGGTACCTATCCCACCTTCTAAATTGTTAGTCTTTTGAATCTAAGAACTGTGATTTTTGTATTTCTATTGCAAGGCTCTATTATAGTAATAAGTAGATAGTATGTGGACAATAAATTGATTATTTTTCATTGTTTAGGTGGACAAATGTTCCATTTTTCTTTACAGAGAAAAGGCTTTTTATGGAATATGAGGTTGTGAGGAATCGGAATAAGAGGCAGCAGGTCCTTGTGTGAAGAGGTAAAATTGCACATTCCCAAGGCGTAGTTGTAGGAATGGCTTAGAAGCATGTGCTATAGAGGCCAAGCAAAGCAAATGGTAGACATCTGAGACACGGCCACATCCGGATAAATGGGAAAGGCTATATCCTAGGTCCTTATTATCTCTTTTTGAAATGTTACAGTAAAAAAATCTACAATTCTAACACAGGGACCAGGCTGAAACCTTTAAATAAGTTGTAGAGGAATGGATATAAACTATAGACTATTAATAAAGAAAGAGGTTAAGGGACAGATTTAAAGGGTACAAATGAATAGGAATTGGGGGTTTAATTTTTAAGCAAAGGCAATCCAAAAGTAAAAACACTCAGGATTGGGTGGCTAATTTAAATTTTTAAGTAGCTGGATTACAAAAGAAATTTAACATGTTGCAAGTACATCTGTTAATATTTAACTTCTAAGACAATTATTATACCCCTGTAACCACATTAGAGAAGGACAGCCAAGGAAATACTCTTTTTAGGTAGTGTTTCCTACAATTTCTGTCAGGTGTAGCCTGAAAGAATAAGGTTCAGAAATAAAATGAAAGTCAAAGGCAGGGGGCCAGCAAGAATGAGGAAATTATGTGAGTAGAAGAGTGTAATTCGGCCATCTGCTCTTTACCATCCCTGTCCTTTAGTATATAATATTTTCTTCAAACAACGTTGGATGTACAGAATTCTCAGGTTACACTTTTCTAATTAGGAATTTTCATTAAGATTTTCCTGTTTTCTCACCATAGTTAAAATAACAGATATCCACAGATGTTTACACAGAATTAATCTATATATTGCAAAATCATGAGTGTTAAATCCATATATAATTGAAAGGAATTTACAGCACAAAGAAACTCTAAATTGAGTATTGATTATAATAGTTGCACATGCCTTTAAGATTTCCACCACTTGGAAGACAGGGAATGCTTGTGTGGTATTTGAATTATATTAGACAGAGGGATGTTTGGAATTTTATTGTTGTTTAGGAAGAATGTGGTATACATCGGGCAAATAAGTTTTTGGCTACAGTTTCTGCATTCTTTCTCTGCTCATACCTTCTACCACAGAACCCAAGATAGGGCAATCAGAACCAAAACAGGATAATCAGATATTGCTGAGGCTTCTTTGATGGGGCTAATTGGGTTTACAGGATCTGTTGGTGTCATATGGACTAAAACTTAGATACAACTTAGAGGCAAACAGAGATAAGAGACAAAAAGGGAAGAAGAGTGAATCCTACAATTACGATGTCCTCACATTTAACTTTCTATTCCTATGAATCTATTCTCTTTTTTGGATTTTTTCTTTATTTTTGTGAAATATTATAGTTTTGAAAGCAAATCAGTTTTCCTTGTTTTAATCTGTGGGAGTACATTTTATGCTTCCTATAGCCCCCAGTTAAAATTTTACATATTATCTCAGTCTGTTAGTCTTTTAAAATAGTCATGAGTATTATTTTTATGTGAAATAGATAAGTAAATTGTTCTTCAGCAAAGTGGGTAATATTCCAAAGTTATTTAGCTCACAATTCTTAGAATTAGAATGAAACACTAGTCTGAGACTGTAAGCAGGGTTAGCTCTTTTCCTTATAGGATCTGGTCTTCTGAAGATGACCAGTAGTGGTGATGTAGAAAGCAGGGTGCACACATTCCAAATGAGAAGACCACCATGTTCATGTTCTACTCTGCAAAATTTAAATAGCACTCAAGGAAGAAGGCAGAATGCACTGTTAAGTGTGGCTGTAAGAATTGATAATGGTGACAATGTTAAATAACATAAGTAAGGGAGAAATAGAATAAATTGATGCCCTAGAAAATTAAGCCTTGCCATAGTGGAAATAAAGCACTCTAAGAATGCAATTTGGTAAGCAAGAAGACCAGATGGGAGACTTCTATGATCATACAGACAAGGAACAATGGCATCTGAATGAGGTAGGGACTTCTGGGGAGAATAAAGTCACTAAGCTAATTGATAGGAATACAACCAATGGGTATACAAAGGGTAAGAATAAAGGACAAATCAGGAAAGACTCCCATGTTTTATTTTGAGCATGTGGGTAGAAAATTGTTGAACACGGAAATATAGGCAGAATGGCTATATTGGAGTGAAGAAAAAAGGAGTAAAATTTTGCACATTTGATTATAGAATATCACATTTAACTATAGAATATAGAATCCTAGCAAACAAATAGCTCTTTCTAGAGAGTTGTCTCAGGGTCAAGATAGAGAAATAGGAATCATTAGCCTGAAAATAGAAGCCCTTTTGGATTAAATATGGGTCATAGGTCTATACTTTCTATGGCCAAAAGTTAATTATTTAGTTATTAACCAATACTAAAGTAAGAGTCTAGGGTGACAAGGATTAGGCTGTGATTCATAAGAGTCAACAACCCCACATGGAGAAGAGCTTCACAAATCAGATCTTGGTTTTATCTCATATGGTATGGGAGTTAGGGAATCAACAGATAAGTAGGGAGGAGTGAGAAGCTTGAGAAGGGTGTGGAAGAAGCTGGATAAATAATAGTATTTTAGAGCTGGGCAGAAGATGAGGGGTCATAAGCAGAGAGTTAGAAGAAGAAAAGTAAGGGCATCTGAAGACAGAGAACAATGATCCATGCCAGACACTGAAGCATGTTCACATAAAACAAAAATGGAATATGTAATTTTGATTCAGTGAGTGGAGAACTTTTGGTGACCTTAATAGGAATATGTTACTTAGTGGATGCCCATTAAATAGTTAAGAATGCAATCACAATTACCCATGATTGCTCCAGTGAGTCTCTGTGTGGTCCATTGGGTAGAGTCTACCCAGTTTCACAAACACAACACCAAGTATCCTGATAACAGAACAGGATTTAATAAAAACCAGACTCACTTATGAATTAAATATGCCTTCATGGCTCTCTCATGAAGGAAGAGAAGATAAATCGTCCTTGCCTTTACTTGCTAAAATTGATGGTCATTTTCCATGCACTAACATTTTTCCTTTGTGAAATGTATAACTGAGCGTCTGAAACAAACCGGACCCCTTAAGCAAAATGTGGTGAAAGGGAGAAGAGAAGCACAGGGCCCAGCTAGTTGGCTCCTGGGAAAGACCAAAGGCTTGCTGGATGTTTGATGTCTCCTACTACAGTCAAGTTTCTTACCCAACCGGAGACCTTTAACAAAGTACTGAAGAAGGCAGCCGCCCCAGCACGGCAGCATTGTGAATCCAGCCCAGAAGGAGAGAAAGAAGAGACTTTCATGTTGTAACCTCATCCTTTTTACCTCTTTTGTCTTTCCCTTTGCCTCTGCATTTTTATATTTCTCTCTACTGTGGGATTCACTTCTTTTAATCCTTTGAACACCATGTGAACTTGTCACATTGAGAGCTATGGTGAAGTGGCAGTGGAGTGAAACCAACTCTTTTAATTTCCATTTATCCTAAAGTGGTCAGAAAGCAAAAGAGAAAGCTACTCAGAGACATCTATGTAAATGTGAGGAAGACCCACTTGGATTCCAACTCTACAGGGCCTGACTCACAGTTATCTAAAACCTGAAACACACAAAACCAGTCTAAAATCTGGAAATAGCCTTAAAAAAAAATGGTCCATACCTAGAATGTGGTGGATGGCTTAGCAGGTGCTGATGAATGGATTCTTCCTGCTAAGGGTGGCCAGGAGAACCCTGAGGCAAGTAGAACCCTTGAATCTTTGAGCACTGATCACAAATACATCTAATCTTTTGTCCCATGGGATAGTACAAATAAATATTAGCAGTTGATTCCTGTCATAATGTGAAAATGGCCATGTATTTCCTAGGCAATTGGTTAGAACATTTTATGCAGGGGATTTGGAAAAGGAAAACAATCTGCCAGATTCAGAAATGTAAATCTTGAAAGTTGGGATAATACCCCTGGGATGGGCCTGTCTGAGTTTCCTGAAAATCAGGATAGCATGGGCCTAAGACAGAGGAAAAATGGCATTGTCACCAAGGAGTAGAAGGAAGTGAGTCAACCAGACTCAGGGTATAACTTCTCTCATGTCCACGGTGGCTATTTCATTATTTTATTGTGTGGTAGAATTTATCTTAGGGTAAGTATGGACCAGAATGAGGATCTGATCTCTATCACTTACTAGTTAAAAAGCTCCATGAATCCAGATTATGCTAAGTGAAGCTAGCCAATCCCTAAAAAACAAATGCCAAATGTCTTCTTTGATATAAGGAGAGTAACTAAGAACAGAGTAGGGACGAAGAGCAGGAGAAGAAGATTAACATTTAACAGGGATGAGAGGTGGGAGGGAAAGGGAGAGAGAAGGGAAATTGCATGGTAATAGAAGGAGACCCTCAGGGTTATACAGTGGAGG
>NW_026000021.1:4946987-4956132 GCF_001458135.2 Marmota marmota marmota
TGTTAGAGTCTGTAAACAAGTCAAAATAACACCTGGCATTTTGCCAGGGGAATGTTAAAGTTCGTAAACAAGTCTGGATGGTGCCTGGCAAAATGTCAGAGGGAGTGGTTTGAGAAGTAACAAAACCGAGCCGTTAGGTGTAGAGATTCCTGATTGGTTGACTGATGTATCTAGTTTATGCTAATTAGATAAGCTCTGTGGAATGTATAAATACTGCTCCTGTCCTGCAATAAAGGGCTTCCACTCCTGCTGTATCAACGTACACAAGTTATTCGTCACCCCCCGGTTATTTTGCTGCAGCCGGACTGCGGCACTTCATCCCACACACTCAAAAATAAAACACTCACCTGCACATCCCTGCATCAGCCCAGTGGTATATAGTGCCTTCATCTTTGATATACTATGCAGTACTCATGTGTTGGTCAATTTCCTATCACTATGAGTAAAATACCTGAAAAGAACAATTTAGAGGAGAAAAAGTTTTATTTTGGGCTCACAGTTTCAAAGGTCTCCATCCATAGTCTGCTGATTCCTTTGCTCTGGACCTGAGGTGAGGCGGAATATCATAGTGGAAGGTTATGGTGGAAGGAAACTGCTTAGGACATAGCAACCAGGAAGCAGAGAAAAACAAAGAGAAAAAAGAGAAAAGAGAGAGAGAGAGAGAGAGAGAGCACCAATGCCAGACATAGTCCCCAAAGCCATTCCCCAGTGACCTACTTCATCCAGCCATGCCCTACCTGCCTATAGTTGCCAACCAGTAGTCCATTCAAATTATTAATCTATCAAATGATCAAATGGATTAATCCACTGATGAGGTTACAGTTCTCATGATCTAATATAATTTCACCTCTGAACATTCCTGCATTTCCTAACACGAGAGCTTTTGGAGAGATATTATAGATCCAAACCGTGACATTCTATAATCTCTAGCTATACTACTTAGTGGGGCATTGCTGGGATTATGAGTCAAATATCTTCAAGCAGCTGGTTTTGTGAATAAAGTTTTACTGGAGCAATATTATGCTCATTTCTTGACATACTGTCTATGGAGCTTTCAGGTTACTATAATGGCAAAACTGGATAGTTGTGACTAAAAGTATATGACCACAAAGTTAAAAATAAACTTTATAAAGTTTGTTGGTGTCTGATCTATAGTCTAAGTGCCAAAATAGATCAAGAATTCTTGATTACTTATAGATGTCTAAATTGAGTGCTTCTTAATTTAAATGATGCAAAGAGATTTCTGAAGGAGGCACACCTAGAATTCTTATTTTTAATCTAATTATGACATTGAGTTTTAGTATACATCCTTTAATATAATATCACAAATGGCTATAGTGTTTGGCCATAGTAGAGGAAATAATATTTAGTATGCATTTTCAATGTGCCAGGCATAGGTGTGCTCTTTTGGATAAATGATTGGTTTCAATCTTCACAGCTATTTAGTTAACCATTATTATCTTCAATTTATAGATAAATAAATAGTGGACACAGGGGTTTATAAAAATGACTTAAGGATAAATAACTAGCATATGAGGTAGCCAGTTTGATTCTAAGTCCTTATTCTTCAACATTCAGGTTCTTCCTAGTGCGTCCACACACACACACACACACACACACACACAAAGATTTTCTTTTAGCTGTTGAGGAAACTAACTAGTTAAAGAATGCAGGTAATTTATGTCCTGATTTCTTCTCTAGCCAAAGAGTCCTCTAATATTTATTTGCAAATAAATACTACAGTATAAATAAATGGAGCCTAATACAGCCTAATACAAGATAGAGCCATTACAATGAAAACAACCCTTTAGAAAACAATTATTCAACTATCATATAGGTAGAAAAGTGTAATTTCACACAATACCTAAGGTTCTCCCTGGAAATGTTTTCTGTGTTAGAGGCCAAGATGCTTTTATCCATTAAAAAAGATCTTAAATTTGCCTCTCTGTATTTCACTGCTTGCTCCATACAAATCAGTTTTCAAAATTTCATTTGAGGTGTTCACTAACAAAATGCTTTGAAACAAGTGGCATGCGTTATATTTCATGAACCACTGAAGTGCTAACACACCTTGTCTGAAACACATGGTCCAGTACTGTCTACAATATTAGAATGGCCACCACCATTCAAAAAGTCTTTACTTTAAAACAAAATTAAGGTCTCAAATTGCTTGAGCACACAAATGGACCCTGATCAAAAAGAGGATGCTGAGAGAGGAAACCTTATTTAAAGAGATGTATCCATGTGACTGATCCAAATGAAAAGGGATGGAATCATATCTAAAACAACTGCTTTGAGTTGATTTCCTTAGAAATCATGCCATCATAAAGATAAATCTGAGAGCAAAAGGAGTGAAAAAAAGAGGATAATCATTTTACTATTATCTAGCCTATTTACTATTATCTATTTTACTATCATCTACAGAAAGTTTGTTAAGAACAAACTGTAATCAAATAATATTCTGCCTGAGCATTTCATAGTTAATTCCACTGGCATCTACTAAACTTACAAAGTGCTAAACATTGTGTGATATCTGGAGCTCCAAAGTTTTTATTTTTTTTTTCCTCCTACAAAATTCTTCGCTCAAGGAATTGCTTCTAATAGAGAATGTGATGTATAAGTAACTATAATATACTAACATAACTAAAGCAAAATCAGAGAGGTGAAGAAAAGTGATAAGACCATTTACCAGCATACATGGTAGGTAGGGACCAAACTTGTGTCAACTCATTCATCTTTAGTTGGTGAAACAAAGGAATCCAAGATCAGAAAAGCTGCAATCCATAACTGGAGTGACAACTTTTATGGAAATATAGAATTAGAAAAAACAAAATTCAGGGATAGGATAATAACAAGAAAGAAGCAACCACTCAGATTTTAGGAAAACTGACCTAATCAAGAAGGAGCAAGGCAAACACAGACTTCTTGAGCTATTTGTGGTTTATATCATCAATTAGAAGTTAGACATTAGTGAAACATGCCTGGTTTTATCTTCACAGCTACTACTTGGAACTAAAAAAGATATTTCCTCTCATTGTAATTAAGCCATTTGTTTAATTCTGACTCTCAGGCATAAGTGATTAGGAAGTGAAATGATTACTGACTGCAGCAAAAACCTAATCAATACAACCTGATTCATTTATCATGTTATGGCATATTACAAAAGTTAAAATACAAGAAATAAAATACTCCATATCTTTTCCTTTACGAAGCATTCTTTTATATATCACATGTAAAAATATTGGTGGCTGGGTGTGCCTTTCGCAAAATGCTTCTTTATCTTCCGCACATAAATAACTACTCTCATGAATCTCAATCAGGCTAGAGTTATTGCAGTGATCATCAGATTAAACATGTTTTCATTTGTTCTAAAATAAAAACAGATCCATTTTAGCAGGATATATTTCAAATTCATCTAATGTATTCCAAATTGTTATCTGTGGTTTATACAGAAACAAACACCACATTCCTTTAACCATATTGATTTGCTAAGAAGAAAAACATTGCCTCCATCATTTAGCAGCTGTTAACCACAGGCAAGCTTTTAACCCCTGACTGTCAGTTTCTTCATCTTAGAAGGTGGGAGATAATAATTCAGAAGGCTGTTTTAAGGACCAAGTGGGATAGTCTATCCATGAAGCAAATAACATAATGCCCAGTACTGAGTAGGGATCAATAAAGGCGGTTAGTTTCCCTTTAGAATAAATATTCTGTTTCCTCTATTTTTTCACCTCCAAATAAAGATGGGTTTTGTAATGCCATTTTCCTTATAAGTCCAAATCCCTTAAGTGGAAGAGGACTTGAGTATATGGAAGAGATGCTACGTACAGTAACAACTATATATTTCACTTTTTATATGTATTCCACTGCTGAGAGCCACAGCTGAGTCGGAATGGACCCTGGCATTTTGCCAATAGTATTGGTTGAGAGGCAAGCCATTAAGATGATGCTGAATTGATTCAATTGTATATTAGACCTTTACTGTCCGCCTCGGCCCTCTACTTTGGAGTTCTCACCAGGATTCCTGGAGAGTTCGCATTGGTTGGTGAAGTGCCAGAGGAGGGATTTCCGGTTGGTGGTTCCTGGAGGAGCTGGGTGCGTGGCGTTCAGGAGAGTTCCCGGGAGCGTGTGTGGAGTGTGCTGGTGGAGTTCAGAAATAAAGTTTGTTCCTGCTTCAGTGGCTCGTGATTTGTGTCCAGCCAGACTGTGGCATTCCACAGTGATGCTAAAAGTTAATAATATTGCCTAGATAGCCATCTTAAGTGCACTATATGTGGCCTGTTATGAAGTTCAAACATTCACCATTGATCAGTACTCAGAAGTATGTGACAAGCTTGGGTTGAAAAAGGTAGTAGGAAGTAGATGAGCCAGAGGAAATCAAATTCAAAAGTTTTGATTATAGGCTCTAAGATTAGACCAATAGGAGTAGGAACCCTGGTTCTGCCAATTTCAAACTGTGTGGCCTTAGATAAATTAATTTCTCTCCCTGAGTTCAGTTAAGTAGGATAGAACAAAGTTAGGTGTTTAATGTCTGATATTTAAAGTGCTCTGCCCATAAAAGGCCCTTAATAAATGGCAGTTACATATATTTCCTATTGTTTCTAATTATGGGAAGGTTGTTAGGGGACAACTCTAAGTGAAGGAGCTATACTACAGGGTCTAGTTTTGTGGGAAAGATAATATATATGTATGTTGTGGTCTGGAGTCTTCTACTTAAATTTTGGCCAAAGATTTAGCAACATTAGCAAATGCAGAATCTAGAGTTTCATTCCAGTCATATGAATCAGAATCTGCAAAGATAATTTAAATGTTCAAACATCAAGTTTTAGAGTACTGGTCTAGAGACTCTTTTAATGGTAATTCCTCCATGAGTATTTGAGTATTGGGACACATTGTCTTAGAGGAAATTTATATAAATATTACATACAAATATACATAATATATATATATATATATATATATATATATATATATATATATATATATATAAANGAGGATGGGAAAGGCAGGGGAGCACAACAGACACTAGGATGGCAATTTGTAAATCAATGGATGTGTAACTGATGTGATTCTGCAATCTGTGTATGGGGTGAAGGTGGGAGTTCATAACCCACTTGAATCAAAGTGTGGAATATGATATGTCAAGAAATTTGTAATGTTTTGAACAACCCACAGTAAAAAATTAAAAAAAAAAAAAAAAGCTCCATGAAAACAAGGACCACTTCTGCTTTTTCCCACTTCTATATTTCTCATATCTAGCAGAGT
The DNA here is from genome assembly GCF_001458135.2 of Marmota marmota marmota. NCBI lineage: Eukaryota > Metazoa > Chordata > Mammalia > Rodentia > Sciuridae > Marmota > Marmota marmota. Next base: position 4,952,253 of record NW_026000021.1, read on the forward strand.
ACCTGGTATATAATAGAAACTAAATAAATATTTTTGAGTAAGTAAAATTAAAAAAAAGAAATAAGAGATGGTAAGATAGAAAGAATTTATCTAACATTAAGTCAGTTGACTAACATTTCATAAATTCAGTTTCTTTAGCTGAATAATGGGAGTAAATAGTATATCTTGATGAAGAGTGGCTGAGAGCATTCAAGGACACAATAATCATAAGGGCACTTCTCATCACCCGTGTCCATGAGACCCACTGGATATATGTTTGCATTGCAGTGATTAACAAATTTCAAAGTTATAGGGTCCTTTATGTTACACATGGAAAACTTGATTAAAGGATTGGAAAACTTGTCACACATGATCTGAAGAGTGAAGATAGTTCCGCCACAGGTTAAGCAGGGGTAAGGCATGCTATGAACATAGTAAACAGGCCCTCAGTACTCCATGGAATTCCACAGGTAATAAGAGGGGTATATAACAATACAACTGTAAAATAATTATACATGTTAAAGTCTTCCCTGGTAACACGATACCATAAGAAAAGCTAAAATACTTGGGTCCTATGACAGATATTAAATATATATCAAGGATTTTACTTTAAAAATGGAGAAAAAAAATCTAACTTCAAGAAAATATTCAATACTATTTTAAAACCTAATAATAGCAATGATGATAATGTATTGGCAACTGCATTTGAAATTGATCACTGGGTAAACATCTCTAACTATGGGATTATGCAAAGTACAAGAAAATAATGTTTTAAAGTTAAATAGTTGTCAGTGACTTGTACACTGGAAACATCATTAAGTTTTAAAGAAAAAAAAATGGAAAAGAACAACATAAACTAGACTCTCACAGAATTACACAGTTTCAGAGTTGAATGAGTCTCTAAAATGATGTTTTAAAATCCAGGTGGCACTTGAATCTGGAAACATGCATTTCAATCTGCTTTTAGAATGACTTGGATTTGACTAGATAGAACAGTGCCCAACAGGTCTAACCTTTCAGAGAGACAGAGACATGGGAGAGAGTGGGAGCAAATAAGAGAGAGAGAAGCAGCACTAATCTGAGAGTCTGTCTAGGAGATGTCAATTATACCTGTCTGGAAATGAGTATAATAGGGCCTCAAACTTGGGCCTTAGTTTTCACCATTTGCATTGAAAGAATGAAACAGGACAATTGAGATGTTTTAGCCCATCTCTTCTAAGCTTTTGTGCTGTTCAGGACCCAGTCCAGTTGCTGGCTAAGTTTTCCAGGCTGTCCATAATTGGAAATAATGTCATCTTTCGTAAGCACAGTAATGCTATTTAAACTTTCTCAACATTACAACCACAGCCACTGCTCTACCTCACAACATAGATGAAATAGAAGCATAAAATACAGCACATTAATTGTCTCTCATAGTTGTAACAATGTTGGATGACGAAGAAATAAAAATGGGCTGTCTTCATCCCAAGGCAATTTAAAAACTAACATGGAGTTCTTCTCAATCTACTCTGATCTACTACACACTTTGCAAAATGTATCCCTTTCAAATCATTTTTTTTTAATACACAGATATTCCCTGCTGTTGTATAATACAGTCACCTACACAAAAGCCTCCATTTGACATGGGAGGCATTCCTTTGAAAAGACCTTTTAGTGATCAGGAGTACAGGGTATTAATGAGCATCCCTGAAGTGGGTCCTAACTGGGAAACTTATGCAAAGGAAACTCGTTTTGCTCCAAATATAAACTTATACTCTGGACCACATGATAGAGATGGTAAATGCTATGTTAAGATTAGAGAATTGAGACCGGGGATGTAGCTCAGTAGTAGGACGCTTGCCTAGCATCATGAGACCTTGGGTTTAATCCCCAGGATTGTGGGGAAAAAACAAAAAGAATAAGAGTGGAGGACACTTTAGCATATTCAGAAGAGAAAGGAAATGGTATTGGAAGGGATTATAAGGTTGTAAAGTCGCTATTTACATACCAGACCCGTTTATGGAAAAAGTAACACAAATTAGGAGAAGCATTACTAAAGCAGGACTTATCCCAACTTTGAACTGTAATGGACTTTGATAGTATGCTGCACGGCAGTGTTTAAAAATAATTGTATGAGAGCAATTCAAAGAAAGAAATATGGTTTGCCATTATGATTGAACCATAGAAAGACTTCTAAGAAAGATTTAAGCCAGGACTTGAAAAGATGGGTAATGTTGAAAGAATAGATACAGAATTGGGAAGGGCACTGGGGAGAGAAGCAGCTTAATCAAAAACAAGTTATTACAATCTATGTACATATAAAATATGGACTATGATTTATAATATGAACAATATGAAAAGAAACCAAGTCATAAAATCAGAAAACATGGAATAACTACTCTTCTCATGAAGAAATGCAGTAGTTACAATTCATCCCCTCTTTAAATAAGCTTGTTTAATTATGGAACTATGTCTCAGTCTCATGTTTTTCTATGGCCCAACCCATGCTGGATTCGTAATTTGAGTTCAATGTTAATGTAGTTGATAGAATGGCTCCTGAATGTATGCATAAATAGCATATTAAAACAACCTTGAATGGGCTGGCCTTCACTCATTACAAAAAAAAATAAAGTTGTTTCATTTTCTGTAGGACTCTATTCATTGGGCTGTTGGTCCTTCATATTTATGGGGAATAATTTCACTACATTCACAGAACCCCTAAACAACAGGTTTATACTAACCTTTTAACACATGTTTTTTATTCAATTGACCACATTGAAATGAATGAAGAGACAGAGATTCGACTTTTAGAGAAGAAAGGAAAAATACTGACTTCTCAAAAAGTAAAGATGAAGGGAGTAAAACTACATCCCTAAGTCAGAAAGAACAATATAGGACCAGAGTAATGAAAGAACCCATTATTGTAATCTACTTTTGAAGCTCTTAAAGGACCAGGGATTATAAGTCCTGTGGTAACATGGTTTTGATAAACAATATATATGAGATTAGGAAAGTGAGAAAATAACTCTGCAGTTTGAAGTGATGATTACAACATAGGACGATGGGGAAAATGTTGCATGAATTTCCCAGAAGGAACATCAGCAAAAATATCAAAAGATTTTATTAACACTTGCATATCAGCATTCTAAATTTGCATGGTTTCATGGAAAAAGTAACACAAATTAGGAGAAGCATTACTAAAGCAGGACTTATCCCAACTTTGGACTGTAATGGACTTTGGCAGTATGCTGCACGGCAGTGTTTAAAAATAATTGTATGAGAGCAATTCAAAGAAAGAAATATGGTTTGCCATTTTGATTGAACCATAAAAAGACTTCTAAGAAAGATTTATTTTCTATATTTAGCCTGGACACTGATGTCACAGTGGGTAAGTTTTCTTCAAGCATATAAACCTCAAGACACAATTCCATAAAAACATAAAGTACAGATGTGCCAACATATCTGTTCTAGACAGGATTCTACATATTGATTTCTATCAATTATATCCTATCATAAATATCCTAGAAGAGATACTCAGTTTTTTTAAATACCAAGGATAATTCTGTTATGAACTGCAGAATAATTTCCCTTATCTGAACTTAGTTAGCATATTTGAATATGTTTTCTTATTTAGCTAGAAGTTATCTGTACTGAGACTCCAAAGCTTTCTCCATGAGGTTTACTACAACATAGAGAGGTTTGCCATCTCAATTCTTAAATAACTTTGGATTGCACAATATTAGAGTTTGGAGCATTCTTGTAATCAACTAGAGAGTCCTAAGATGGAATTCACAGTCCATCTCAAAAATACTTTGCAGCAGACATATCTTTAAGAAGCAATTCATGACTCATTACCTACATCACTCCTGTTGTCCTAGTCATCATGTGAAGTCAGACTGACTGATAATAATACCTCTTCATT
>NW_026000021.1:4958630-4963585 GCF_001458135.2 Marmota marmota marmota
ATATATAAAATTCACATATTAATGAATATTTGATAATTTGAATTAAAATTATTGTATAATCAATAATTTTTATCATAAAAAAGTAAAACTGGCATAAAAGTTTTAGTTTTTTTCTACCCAAGTAGTCAAAATCTTATGGAAAGTTGAAAATAGGTGTTTATATTAATTAGAAACAAGAGTAAGATAGGAATAACTGAGTATTGCTCTTCTGAGAAAAAGACGAATTCACCTGTTTTTCTAGGTCTTCTTTTCTATGCAGCTCACCATTATTCTCTTAAGATAATTTATGTCATGATCTTATAGGGATAATATAGGGACCATTGATATATTTAATCAGGATTCTTAGGAATGGAGGATACATAAAACAGGAAGTACATACTGGTATTTTCCCTTTAGAGAAAAAAAAATTAATACTTATGTCTGGAACCCACCTCCAGAAATTCTTACTTAATTTATCTGAGTGAGGCTTAGACATGGGCATTTTTGAAAAGCTCCTGAGGCAATTATATGAAGCCAGTGCTAAGAACTAAGACTTTCCACTGAACTAGCCTCAGGATTAGTGTGAAGTTTGTTTTCATCTAGCTGTGGCTTTCTGGTTGTAAAATGCAAGACCTCACACCAGGTTAGAAGGTAAGATTGAGCACAAGGACCAGATCACACAGATGGCCTTTGTCACCCACACATTCATCTGCCACAATCCCAAAGTTGGGATTTGGGTAGGTCTTATAACACAAAATTTGCTAACTAATGGGCAGCTTATCAAATCAGTTCACACTCAAACATTTCTCCCTTCTTATCAATGATATCCATCTCTTTCAATTTTTTGACACTGAAAAAAACAGTTTAAAACATAAGTACAACTGAATTCTACATTTCTACAAATCACCTAAGATTTCATAAAAAGTGATATCAAAGAACCACACAAAACCATTGACAAATGATTTCATTGCAGAGTTAAACCAGTTAACAAAAATAGTAGATGAGGAATAATTAGCAAGATTAACATAAGAGACAGTTCAAATGAGAATAATTTCACTTTCAAGCTATTAAGACAGGCCCTTGGACCAGGTATGATGATGCAGGCCTGTAATCCACCGCTGAGGAGACTGAGGCAGGAGGACTGCACATTCAAAGCCAGCCTCAGCAATTTAACAAGGCCCTGAGTGCTGAGAGCCAAGGCTGAGTCTGTATGGCCCCTGGCATTTTGCCAACAGTATTGATTGACAGGCGAGGCATTACTATCTGCCTCTGCTGCTACTTTTGAGTTCTCGGAGTTCTCGTGGGGATTTCCAGGGATTCCCCGAGAGTTCCCATTGGTTGGGGAAGTGCAGGAGGAGGGATTTCCAGGAGAGATATTTCCAGCTGGGGGTTCCTGGACCAGCCGCATGGCATTTGGGAGAATTCCCCAGGAGCGTGTGTGAGGTTTTATCTTGCAGTTCAAAAATAAAGTTTGTTCCTGCTTCAGTGGCTCGTGATTTGTTCCCAGCCAGACAGCGGCACCTGAGCAACTTAGTGAGACCTGTCTCAAAATAAAAAAATAAATAAATAAAACAGGCTGGGGGTTTGTCTCAGGCTCAGTGGCTAAGTGTCCCAGGGTTCAGTCCCTGGTTCCTAAATAAATAAATGCAGACCATTGGAAAACAACTGATCTACTGAAAGATTTCTGCATAAAGGATGCACTTTCCATCTGTGATGCAAGAGTCACCCACACAGGGAAGGTGAACTTAAAAAACACACAGAAAAAATTGAATTCACTTTTTAATCAGATTCTGATACTCAGACATACTACTTGCAAGTATAACCTAAAGTTTATGGATTATGAAATTAAATTATTTTCATGATTTTAGTTCCATATTTTCCAAAAAGAAATTCCCATGTGTGTTTACATAGTATGTAGTCTGAAGTTTAGAACAGCATTTTACTGGGATCAACTCTCTTCTGAAAACGAAAACTTCCTACATTTTTCTCTGTCAATGGTTCCTACCATAATGAGGAATCACAAAAGCACATCTCATCCAGAATCATGGTCAGTACAATGACCTTCCAGGATGGTGTCTTCATTGCTACTGCCCTGCATGAATCACTTATTCAGAAAAATAACAAAGTTTAAAAGCTACTCTGCCCAGATGTGTCTCGTAATATTCCCTTGTTCATTCTAAAAGCAGCCTCATTTAATGATAGGCTTGGATATTTTTTATTTCCTCAGAGAAGTTAACTTTTTATAAAACAAACTGTCTCACTTCCTTCTTTGTGACATCATGTTGACTGTACTAACAGAAAAATAATGAAAATGCAGAATACTAGAAATAGTTAAGTGACAAACACATTCATGCAGTCGAATTAAACTAATGTCATAGAGAGTTTTCAAATTACAGAGAAAATTTTTGTCATATTTATCTGTGAAATAAAATATACAAATCGTCAGCCCCATATGAATTTGATTAATTAAAAACATGCATATAACAAAAAAAGTGAGAAGAACATATGCAAAAAATATCTAACAGTGAATAGGGCAGGATTGTCAAATATATTGTTCTTCCACTGAAGTGTCCTCTACTTTTCAAATTTTCTAACATAATAACATGAAAAACTACTGGAAGCATAAAAGTAAAAGAAAATAAAAGACTTTAAAGTTCAAATTCAAACTAAGGCAAACATCTGTTCTCAGTTGTAGAGAGTTTAATTCATAAAGATACTTGTTTCCTGACATGCTACCATAGAAATTAACTGAGATTCAAGAAGTGTAGGTTCAAATATCCATAAATTCTATCAATTTGCAATAAATTCATTGATAAACATGGTATTAATGAGGAGTACAAAATTCTAAAGTTGGTGTAACTAAATTAGTATATTTAATAAAATAAGAAAATGTTCTATGTATAAAAATAGTGTCTCTTATAGGAAATAAGTAATAAAAATAGAAATTAAATCACCAGTTAGCAAATCTTCCCTGTTGAATGAGTTCAGAGGAGCAAATGCATGGCTTCAAGAATTCCCCTAATATTATCATTTACTATGGCTCCTCGATATGAATTAACAAGTGATTTGCACAGGGATGAGGGTGTAGCTCAATGGTAGAAAGTGTAACTAGCATTCGTAAGGCCCTGGATTCAGTGCAAATAAACACACACATGCTAAATAAATAAATAAATAAAAGAAAAAAATTGTTCCTCCTAGACACTGTATGGAGTTATGGAGCTGTGGAAGGGATGATAACTTTTTAGGGTAAAAACATTGTAGTGCAAGCTAGTTTGGGGGTAGTGAGGATGTACAGAGACATGAGAAACTTACAAGGTATAATATGTCAAGCAAATTAAGCAGCACACTGAGAAAGAAAATGTTTAACATCTATCTTGTTACCCTTTGTACTCATAAGATACAATACTCAAACCACAGTACTAAGCCAGAAAGCAGATGGCTAAGAATCCACTGAACAGCAGGTAATAGAATGAGAAGATGTTATTAATGCTGGAGGACCTTAGAACACAGGGGAGGCTCCATACCATGCTCCCTGACATTGCTGTTAGGGACATCCCAGTACCAGCATTAAGTGTGATCAAGAAAGAGTCTGCATATGGAGGAAGGCTTTCAATATTCTTGGGAGAGCAGGAACTGATATTTCTTTTAAAGGGCATTAAACAACAGCTCTGATAAATTATTTGCAGAAAGCTGCTATAAATTACACAAAGTAACATATGCAGTTCCAAGAATCAGACAGTCTCCCACAAACTTTCATGGTAATTTCTGATATGTGTAAAAAAATAAATACAGAAAGGTCAACTGGGAAAGATATGGGTTCCCATTAGCTGATAAATTGAGTCTTCCTGAAAGCAACCAGAATCAAGTCCTCTCATTTGTTGTCTCACATGTCATCTACTGTCTCCTGAAGCTGGGATTGAGTTTGTGACTTCAAACTCTACACATGGAGCATAATCAGAAAGAGTTGACATAAATATGTAATCACTGAGTGCCAATACAAAGGATTCAAAGGATTCACTCATGTAGAGAAGTCTCACCTAATTTATTTACCAAATATTTCTTTCTAGGGAAATAGAGAGGAAGGGGAAAGAAAGAAGAGGCAGAACTTGCAGAAAGAAAACAAGAAAATTACATCATTTTTATTATCCTGTTTTTTTTTCTCAAGTACTCTTTTTCTGTATCTTATTTGCCAAGGTAAAACAGAAGAAATTTGAGACTATATTAAACTGAAATCAAAGACACCCTCCACTCATGTAAATGATCCAGGGCAGGGTCCAGCCTGAATTTCTAATGAGTCCTTACCATTTACAATTTTGTGGTTGGGAACTGCAGATATAACCTAAAAAATAAATCTTTCCAATTCATTCTTACAAAATCATAACAGCACCATTAGGACAACTTAGAATATAGGACAGAAGAAGAAAATTACAAATATGTCCCACTTATGAATATCTATGCAGACATTCTAAACAAAGCCATTAGCAAATCAATTGCAGCAGCATATTAAAACAACTGGAATATTAGAAAATATGCTTGTTTTTCTCCCTCCCTGAAAAATAGAAAAGGCATATGGAAGTCTTAATAGATGTTTAATATAATATTTTTTTAAAAGTAACAGGAACAGGAAACTAGAAACTAATGGATTCTGTGCTTATAAGTGCATAATGTAAACAATACAGCACATAGGACACAATCCGCCATCCTTTACACATCATTTTTACGTGTGAAATCTTGAAAGCCTTGACATCAAAGTCAGGCATGAGAGATAGATAATTAATTTTCCTTCTATTATTCTTGAATTATTTGCCAAAGCAATGTCAGTGAACTAGAGAGGGAGAGGGAGATAGTTGGGGGGGAGGGAGAGGGAGAGAAATATATATATATATATATATATGTATGTATATATACATATATATATATATATATATATATATATGTATATATACATACATATATATATATATATATATATATAT
>NW_026000021.1:4964070-5033852 GCF_001458135.2 Marmota marmota marmota
AGAGAAATATATATATATATATATATATGTATGTATATATATATATATATATATATATATATGTATATACATACATATATATATATATGTAAAATAGAAAACAATAGCAAAAATAGAAAATCCAATTGGAAGGCTATTTAAAAAGTTATAAATATTAAAGAATTTCAAAATAGTGGCAAAGTTAAAAATAAATACACATATTTTTCTACTACTGAAATAATAACAGTGCAGAAAATGCAATTTCAAAAATATCTCATTCACAATAGCAGAAGCAAAAAAAGAATCTTGAAAATAACTACTAAAAATATGCAGGGCTCATATGAATATAGTTATAAAACTCTGCTGAAGCAATAAGTTTTAAATAAATGGAGAAACTTATTTTGTTTTTGGGTACAGAGATCCAATTTTCTATCAGGCGAGTTCTTCATAAACCAACAATAAACTCAGTGTATACTCAGTAAATGTTCCAATGTGTGTGTATGTCTGTCTGTCAGTTTACTCTGTATCTATCTTTAATTTTAACGTGACAAAATATTTAAAAATGCATAAAAAGAAAGAAAAATTTAAGAATATTTAAATAAATCATGCAAAAGAACAATAATGATGAAGTACTTGCCCTAAATAACATTGAAACATAATAAAACAACCAAGTTACAAACAGGTTTTGTAAGTGCAGGTCGAGAATAAATCACTGGAAGATAATTTTTGAAGGTTTTTAAGTATATCCAAGATTCATTGGTAATTAGGATAGGAGAAGGCAAGTATTTCAAATAGATGTGGGCAAACGAGATCATTCAATAGCTGTCAATCATTGGATAATAAATAAAACAGATCGTTCATTTCACCAAATAAATTATAGACAGATCAAATATTTAAATATAAAACATATATAATATTGGAAAATAAGAGAATTTACATGTTAAGTCAACAAAGAAAAATACTTCACTACATAAAATTTTACATCTTTTTTTTTTTGGTGTAATAAAAAGGACTATTGAGAAGTTGGGCACGATGATTCATGCCTGTAATCACAATGCACTGAGAGGCTGAGGCAGGAGGATCACAAGTTTAAGACTAGCCAGGGCAACTTAGCAAGACCCTTTCTCAAAATAAGAAATAAAAAGGGATGGGGATGTAGCTCAGAGGTAAAACATCCCTAGGTTAAAGCCTCAATACAAATAAATAATAATAATAAATTATAGAGAATCTCAAGAACAAATAAAAATTTGGGATGGTATTTGAACATACTGACAAAAGAAAATGCATTTAAAAATAATCGTATCTTCAAAATCCAAAAGGAAGCGGAACAAAAAAACACGAAGAAATACAGAGGAAAAAGTATAAAGAATAAAAAACGTGGAGGTGATTGAACTTAATAGTAAATGCAGATTTTTAGAAACTTCATATATCAGACTTGCAAATACACAAGAGATGATTTATGAAATAATTTTTGAATCTATGTGTAACAGGCACTCCGGTACTTTTGTAGAAAGTATAAATGAGCATACTATTTGGAGAACAGTTTAGTCATATCTGTCCAAATTTTAAAAGGAAAGTCTCATTTACTTAGCATTTACAATTTGAAGACTTTATCATATAGAAATATTTATCTCTGTATGAAAACAACATATTTTTCTGCATATGTAATTTGACATGAATATACTCTTTTTCTCTTCACCTGCACACACACATATATACACACACACACACATATTCACACATACATACATATAAATGTTCATGACTGCATTATGAAAGCCAAAATTTGGAGAAAATTGATTTATTATATTTTGACTCATCCATACAACAGTACAGCATATAAAAATAAGACAAAATTGATCCCTATGCATTCAAATAGAAAGATTCCATAGCAAGTTGGTTAGTTTGAAAAGCTGACCATATAGTATAATCTGATTTATGTTCTAATCAATATTTATATGTTTTATCCTTGATATAAAGCTATTTTAAACTTCAGTTTAGCTATGATTCTATTCCCCTACCCCAAGACAAAGGACATGTACTGCCTTTTAAAAATCAACTAGCTAACTACATAAGTAGATTTGTTACATGATCTTAATTAAGTTGGTTCCAAATATATAGCCTAAATGAACTACCATTTTCAAAGCATTACAATATACTGATTTATATTTTACTCTAAATCATACTGAATACATATTACACCATTCAAAAGGCAGCTCCAGAGGTTTGAAGAGAACATCAGTTTGTGTTACAAAGTCACCAACTGCAGTAGTGAATCCAAAGTCTAGGCAGGATGTTTATTTCATTTGATAAAATTCTGGAATCTTCATTCTTGCACAATGAATTTCTCTCATTCTTTCTTCCTTCATACATTTCAAATGACTATGGTCAAATCATGTAAAATTGTTGACACTTGTTTTTGATCTGTAAAGATGTCAGTTCACCGTGAGTTAATCGAATATATTTTTGTAATCTCCATTATATTCTTATTCTGTGACCACTGTTATCACCAGTTTTGAAACACACAGCCACACAGCTTTCCACAAGTTGATTAAATCTCAAAGAATGTAAAAATCTTGCATGAGAATACTCAAGTGGTCATTGTTAAAACCCCAATTAGGACTGGAGCCTTGCTTGATATCACATTATACTAATTTTACCTTATTTAATGCCATGGTTTATTACATGGGCAGTGCCCATTCATTTTTACTATTTCAATTATCAATAAGTTGTGTTTACCGTTGACTCATCCTTTGTTCACTCAACATTTATTGAATGCTTTCTAGTGGAATGCTAGTAAATGTTTAATAACCTACTTCCTGGGGGGAAAATGCTTTCATGCCAATTTCACTGTACAAATACTCCCACAGTGCCTGATTTCAAGCTACCAACACAATGCCTAACAGCTTGCACAATTCCTGAAAATTTAATAGTCAACTCTAGCAAATCAGCATGAGTCAAACTCAGGACACATACTGCTTTCTGTATACCAGACATTTTGTAAGGCATCAGGGGGGAAAAAATGGCGGTAACTTGATTTCTACCTTTGAAGAATACAGGGTCCAGTAAAAGAAAATGAAAACCAACAACAAAAATTATTATAACTTTTAGGAAAACAAGATATTTTTAGTACATTGTCTCCTTTACTTTCCTTATCTTTTAGATGATCATTTATAATACCATTCCCAATAGAAAGTTATTTTAAACCCTTTTAAAATAAAAATATCAATGATTACAACTTGCCTTAAAATTTAGCCAGAATACAATTGTCAATCAAAACTGCTTCAAAGCCTTTGATTCCTTCTATTGGCAGTGAAGAAAATTTCTTACAGGTTGTTCATCTTGTATCTTCTCCTTAATGTGTCTATTACAAGCTCTGTAATGACTTAGAACAGAATTAAATGGTAGGAACTGTCCATGTTATATGTGATAATTACTATAATCATGCCAGCATCATTCTCTATATTGATGTATTTTTTCTACAACACATCAAGAAAATTATTTACTTCTAAGATGATGAATGACTTACAAAAACAATTCAGACAGGTATTATGATGATAGGTAATAGGATACGCATAATTTTCCCTTGAAATATAAATACAAGCTTCTCTTTATATCCTGTATGTTGACATGTGCAGATTTATGCTTAGAAAAAAACAATTTTTCAATTTTGGAGACATTAAATAGGGGTTCTGATTAGGAAAAGCTCAATGCTAATGAAGGAAGATGATTTAAAGTATAGATTTTCCTGGAAATATATTATCTTCACAATTTTTTTTAAATGGTCGTTTGGAGCGGGGGTCACTTACCAAAATATGTTGTCAGTTTAAAGGCAGCTAAATGAGAAATTACAAAACTATTTTAAGCATGTCATTTTAAGTACTAAAATGGCAATTTTTCTTGTGTAACTAATAAACAGGAAAAAAAAGTGTTGTATGGAATCTTTTGTGTGAAAATTGGTGTTTTCTTATTAGAGTGTCATCAACCTAATTCTGTCAATCTGATGATTTGTAGTGAGAAATTAAAGAACAAATTTCTATAGATATATGTCCTTCATTAACATAAATCAATATTCCCCCATCCACAATACCCAAGAAGCCCTTTTAGAAGCAACAGATTTTTTTGTCAACCTATAGAAACATATGTGTACGCTGATTATGGCAGATAAACAGTCAATCTTATACTTCATGTATTACTAGCTTTTTAAAATTATGCAAATCCATTTGATTATACCTTTATTAAAAAGCATTGCTGTAATCAGAGTAGCTTTTGATCTAGCTGTTATTACAAGCTATGGATACTAGGAATCTATAATACTATGTTCTACAAAATTCTTTATATTAAAAATTAATCAGAATTTTAAAATGACGATTAGTGAGGACAATTTGTAGATTAGTTTTAGGAATAAGAAAGTGGATGTGACCTTGATCAAAACACCTCCTGAGCTATCTACTATGTTTTTTAAAAATAACAATATATCTTCAGATATAAGGAATAAGACATAGCCTTTGTCTGGGAGAGTCTCATAGAAGACGGGCCCATAAACAGGTATATATGAGAACACATGATGCCTGATCCATCAATGAATATATAAGGTTCGATGAAAACACATGTTGAGAGAAGAAAAAATAATGAAGGGCATGACTTCAGAGACCTGAAATACAATAAGATTCTCCTATCAGAGAAGAGACGAAGGGATATTGAATATAGAAAGAAAAGGTCAGCAAAGATTCTGCCTGTTATTAAAGACCTTGGTTCTAGCTTCTGTGCGGACAATCTGGAATTGAGCGTCCCTCTGATACTGTCATTTTCTTTCAATATTCCTTATATGCCACCTCATGTGGGCTAGATTTTCAGTGCAATCAACGTAATAGTATTCAAACAAGGTTGCCTTCTGGTGAACCAGAAGCTTATTTTTTTTTTATTGCATCATTATTTTACAAATTTCAGTGTCATAATCAAAGTTTGGCTATCACTTATTTTTTATTAAATTATTTATTTATTCTAACTTGATATATATGACAGCAGAATGTGATTCATTTCATATTACACATATAGAGCACAATTTTTTAAGTCTCTGGTTGTACTTAAAGTATTTTCACACCATTCGTGTCTTCACACATGTACTTAGGGTAATGATGTCTAACTCACTCCACTGTCTTTCCTACCCCCATTCCCCCTCCCTTCTCCTATCTCCCCTTTGCCCTATCAAAAGTTTCTCCATTCTTCCCATGCTCCCCCCAATCGCCATTATGAAGCTATACACAATAGCAAAATACATTAGTTCTTCCCATATCAACAATTGGTGGTAAGAATCATCAACAAGTATCAGATTTTTTTTTATTGGTTGTTCAAAACATTATAAAGCTCTTGACATATCATATTTCATACATTAGATTCAAGTTGGTTATGAACTCCCAATTTTACCCCAAATACAGATTGCAGAATCACATCGGTTACACATCCACATTTTTACATAATGCCCTGTTAGTAACTGTTGTATTCTGCTACCGTTCCTATCCTCTACCATCCCCCCTCCCTCCCCTCCCATCTTCTCTCTCTACCCCATCCACTGTAATTCATATCTCTCCTTGTTTATTTTCCCATTCCCCTCACAACCTCTTATATGTAATTTTGTATAACAATGAGGGTCTCCCTCCATTACCATGCAATTTCCCTTTTCTCTCCCTTTCCATCCCACCTCATGTATCTGTTTAATGTTAATCTTTTCTTCCTGCTCTTCCTCCCTGCTCTACGCTGAAAGCGAGAAGATCCTGGAACAACGTATTTCAAACACTGAAAGACAATGGATGCCAACCAAGAATTCTGTATCCAGCAAAATTAAGCTTCAGGTACGATAACGAAATAAAAATCTTTCATGATAAACAAAAGCTAAAAGAATTTGCAGCCAGAAAACCAGCATTGCAAAGCATCTTGAGCAAAACACTACACGAGGAAGAAATGAAAAACAATAACCAAAACCATCAGTGGGAAGTGCCTCTATAAAGACAGAGGGCGGGGGGGAAAGCTAACCTTGGAGAAACAAACTAAATTAAAAAAAAAAAAAGAAGAAGACAAATAATCAAACATGGCTGGAAGTACAAACCATATATCAATAGTAACTCTAAATATTAATGGCTTAAACTCTCCAATAAAGCGACATAGGCTGGTAACATGGATTAAAAAAACAAATCCAACAATATGCTGCCTCCAGGAGACACATCTGCACTTAAGTATCAGATTTGATCTTAGTTTACTTTCTGTATTGGCTGAGTTTCGGTTTAATTTGGAAGATATTATTCCTACTGTGTGATGGTTAATTTGGAAGATTTTATTCCTACTATGTGATGGTTTATTTGTGTGTCAATTGCAATGAGCTAAAGAATTTTAAAAATTAATCAGAATTTTACAATGACAATTAAGTGAAGACAATTTGCTCAATTAGCTCATTCTCTCTGGAGAATTCATGACCAAAACCCTATTAGCTAGATTGTAAAATTCTCAAAGTGTCATCTCGTAGGCAAAAATATTTTTTTTCTCTCTCTTGAAATTTAAGAGGCCACTGACATAAAGACACAAATGAAAATCAGCATATACTTATTAAACATTTTTTAACCTCATCATATTATTTGATAAGAATTTCTGTCCAAATTCCAGCATGTAGAATGTACTCTAGCACAGCCATCGGAAAGTTGTTGATCCATGTTAACCACACTGCTACAAGGCACTCCTGATTGCATTCTTATTAGCACTCACACTTATTAGCACTCATTCATGTTTTTGTAAAAATGTACATCTCTGTTTGCATTCATATTTTCTGAAGTTTTATCTCCTCTGCAGCAGCATTTACTCAATATCCCCTGAGCTTTATTTGAGTAATAATAGCACACAGAGTGAGATTTGCCAACTATGAATATTCCATAAAGAATCTCAAGTATTCTGTAGAGTTCACTGACTCCATTGTCTTTGAAGGCAAATTTCAACATAAACAGAGTTCTTTTCTTCCTGGGCAGAGCTACATGATAATAAAAGCCCTGCACAGGTAAGTAATATACTTCATATAAGTTCATTTGCATTTCCTCCTTCTCTAGATTCTTAAGGCATTTGCAGAGAAGGAGCTTATTTTTCAGATTAAAAACAACAGGAGAGATGTCAACAAGGAGAAAAATAACCCATGGACAATTTAAAATAAGGCAATAATCACAGTTTTGGATAATGGTATAATTGATTATACATAAAGTTTTATTTACCTTTGCATCCCAGTGTACAGCACAATGTCTGGTATCTGATATTTGTTTATAAGCAAATGTTTGTTGAAGAAATGAAGCATGGTTCTTAACTATGCTTTATTTTGCACAGGTCATGAACACAGTAATGAACAGACATTTGCACAGCATCAATGGCTACTCTTCAAAGGTAGAGGATGTAGCCTCTAAGCCTACAAAATCTAAAAACATGCTATCCATCTCTTAACAGAAAACATTTATTAGATCCTGGAGAGGAATTCAAACATAGATATAAAAAAATAGTCATCTTTCCATGAGTATGTTACTACATAGTTACATTGATTACATATCCAAAATTTACTATTTTACTTAGTGTTCTGTATATCATATGCTTCTTTTTATGATGACAGCAGCTTTTTCTCCCATTCTGACAACTGTTATAGTATGTGTTGAGTGAACAGAATTGCATGAATGCTTCTCCCTTGACCCCAATTTCCATATTTGGGATTAAGAAAATTCATCTAGGTACCCTGCTCCCAACTCTGACACTCTCGTTGTATAGTTCCCTCTCACAGTCTATCACACTCTTGGGTCTTTAGAGGTTGCATATATGATCACTTCTTAATTCTAACACAAATGAGGGCAACTGAGGGGTCAGGTTCTGCATTCTCCTCCACAGACTACAATGAGAGACTCTAGCCTTTGCTGACAGCAATTATATGGCTTCTACTGGTGAGTCTAGGTTTCCTTGTTTCATTCTCAAAATGAATGAGCAGCTGTTTAGCTCTGCTAAAAAGAGATAGCGCTACATACTCATTCCTTACATGTTATTTCTCCTAGAAACAAAATGAGGTCAACTTTGTGGATGAAATATAATAGGAAATCACAATATGTTTGGATTTTCCTGCTTTTTAAATTTGCAACATGAATCTTAAATACACTAGTTAGTGGGATTTGTGTAAAAATTCTAATTTTATCCATTAATCATTTATCCACTCATTAAAACATGTTAAATGGCTATGTGCCCAGCTCACTGAACTATACATTAGGGATAGAAACATGAGTAAGTTACATATTATATTCTAAAATAGTGTTCAGGGATAACTAAAACCCTAAATCATGAAAATAAAAACATGAATCCCACTAACTTGTGTATTTAAGATTCAGAAAAGAATGATAATGGTATATCTCTATCACTTTCTAGAGTCTGACCTGATCAGATGTATATTAAGGTCTCTAATTATGCTCCAGTTTAGTGATATAGAATGAGAACCACTGATGGTCAGAACTGTGAGATCAATTACACTATCCTACTTAGAATATCCTGGATCCCATTTTCCTCATAACTGAAAGATGTATTGTTGTACTAAGTACAATTCAGTAATTTCTATAAGCAAGAGGGTTGGGCCACATATTTTTTTGTATTCCATAGATCTGCCCATTTTTATTCTCCTATAACAAACACTTTCCCTTGGAATCACCTAGAATAGAAAGGCTTATACTTCTAGAAATTTCAATTCACAAGAATGTCAGTGTCCCTGTTATTTGTACAACTTCCAAAATAATTCCCCCAATTGGGGGATAAAACGATTTCTTTTTCTGTGAAATCTCTTTATATAAATTTAGCCTTGTCATTACAAAGATAGCCATCCTTCCTTCTTTGATAGATGTGAAAAATCCATGGATCATTTCCACCTTTGCTCAGAAGCAAGAAAGCTGTATGAGACAGAGCATCTTCATGTTCAGGGACAAGTCGTATGTCACCTCTTTTAGCAATCATGAGAATTAAAAAAAAAGAGGGGAAATGATAAGGCGGGGGGAAGGTGCGTGCAAAGAGCAAGCTCATTTCCCTTCTGGCCGAGATATGCTGTAGGTGAAGAGATAGAAGTCTAGGGAAATAGGAAATCTGCATAGGTGAGGCTATTAGACAAGCAGCTCTTGAATAGCAAACTCATTGTTTGTCCAAAGAGTAGGACAAACACCCTCTTAACTTTGGTGATTTTCTCTGATTAGTAGGGTCTCATCAAAGGGCTAGGTCCAGGAAAGCAATACAATGTGGCAACAATCAAATACATTCTTCAGCATATATATTTTCTTGAGCACTATATTATAAGTTACTCATGCTAAAACCTAAAATCTTACTGTCTATTGACAGAAAGTTTCCTACCTCCTGGATAGGAACATATTCAAACATAAAAATAAGTAAATAACTGCTATCTTTCCATGAGTATGTTATCACATAGTTACATTGACAGCATACTCAAACTTCAGTATATCACTTATTGTTTCATATATCACATGCCTCCTTCCACCATGAGAGCAGCTCTTTCTCCTATGCAGCCTCCATACCATTCATTGTCTGTCCCATGCTAGTGTCTCTCTTCATTCCCCTGATTGTGCTTGTGGCTACACATTCTGACAATGAGATGACCATTCCCTAGTGAACTTTACTCTTGCATCTCCCGAATTTGTTATGACTCTAGTCTATCCACATGGTTCTTATTAATTTTAAGTGAGAAGGAAGAAAAGAAATTTAGAATTTAACTTCATTAGCTGTCTGGGGTCTACTGACCAGCTCTGAAATAGCCAGTTGTAAGTTTAGACATATGTACCCAAGCTGGGCACACTGATGCGTGCCTGTAAGCCAACAACTTGGGAGACTGAGGAAGGAGGATTCCAAGTTCAGGGTCAGCTTCAGCAACTTTTTGAGACTCTGTCTCACAACAAAAGAAATAAAAAGACTGGAAATGTAGCGCACCCCTGATTCAATTCCCAGTACTAAAAAACAAACAAACAAACAGAAAAAAAAAAAAAAGAAGAAAGAAAGAAAAGAAAAAACAAAAGGATAATAAAATTCAATTTATCATGTTCTATGTTGACTAGCCACAACAAGAATCTCAAACTTGATCCTCCATGCTTAATATATTCAAACGATTCAATTGTAGAATTTTATTTATCCCTGTGATGTTGGTCAATGATGCATATTTACACTCTTTTTTCCAAATTGCCTATCTACTTGCCATCTTTAAGCTCTCATTAATAAAAACAACTATGACTTAAAAAGCAATTCATACTCTATTTGAATCAAATGTATGATATGTCAAGATCATTGTATTGTCTTGAACAACTAATAAAAAAATAGAAAAAAAGCACTTCTTTTGTTAAGGGTACTGTTCTAAGTGCTTTAAATGTATTAGCTCGGTCCTCAGAGAAAGATCCTCTTATCCTTCCCATTCTACCTTTTATGGCATGCAATATACAGAGAGATTAAATAAATTGCTCAAGGTCACACAGCTAGCAAGTGGCAGAGCTATGAATTAAATCCAAGTAGTATGGCTCTAGAGAGTCCAAATTCTTAATGACCAAGTTCCTTTGTTAACTACTAGGCTCATTAAGGATTATCATCTCTATGTTATTATTTCTTTGAGAAGGAGATGTTTCATGTTTTTGTTGGATTTTTAAAAAATCTTATCACTATGTGCACTCATATAAAGTCTCAGGCAAACATGCTTGACTGTCTGAATGCCAAGGACTGCATTATAAACACTTATATCTCTTTTATATTTTCATAGTATTAGTCATAGATGAATATATACTACTTTGAGACAGCAGAATAAAACATATATAAAGAAAACTGGGAACTTACTTAGCTAATAAATGTGGGGTATGATAAGATGTGAAAAGATGACTAAGAGAATTCTGTTATGACTTTCATTGCCTAAGTCCTCCAACAACACTGCTTCCTTTATAATTTATCACGATGATGATAATTCTGTCCCCAATACTATTGTATTACAAATTTCAGGTTCTGTCCCATAGATGCTGTCATGATATTGACACATATGCCCCAATAGGGGGAGCAACTGCTATATATATTAAATACATGTACAATGATATCTACAGCAAAACCAAATTTGCTAAGGGAAACTTAAGCTCCATTTACCTATGCTTTGCACTCAATCAATATACCAACCAATATAACTTATGACCTATAGAAAGAGCAAAACTAAGCATCCCCAGTAGCTAATCATATTCAGATGCAAATCTAGTGGCATATTTTCAAATGCCAAGACAAGTAGGGGTGTGAATCAAAGATTATAAAACTTTGTGGGAATCCCTATTACCATGAGGAGTGGAAGCCATTCATATTATTTTAACATTCTAAAACATTCATGTGGCTTAAAGATTTTGTTGTTGTTCTTTCAAAGAAAAGATGAATGGGCCTATAGAATTTGGGGTGAGTTCTCCAAAAACTACACTCTACACTTATTGCATTTATCTGAAATTCTCTCTTTTATTTTAAAGGTCGTGGCTGTATAATTCTGATTTTAGCACACAGAAATGTTTCTCAAAAGTGTAACCTAATTTTATTGTTCATCTTTAAATATTCATTTCATATGTGATGGGTTAGAAATCTGAAATTCAAATTACTTTCTTTCCTTTTATTCTTAGCAAATTCACCTACAAGAGTTACAGTTCATTTATAACAATACAAATAAAAGTCATAATTCAACCTAAACTAATTAAAATTATTTGAAAGCTGTTACTTATGGGTGAATAAACTATGAATTCTAGTTGCATAACTCAGATTCTTTATAAATTATTTTAGGGAAATTATTCATCTAGTGAGTCACTGACTCATAGAGCTGAGGGGAACATTAAAGTTCACCTCCTACAAAGCTCTCACGTTACCAGTAAAATCCAGAAAAGTTTCTCAGCAAGAGCAAGGTCATTGTCTAAGTTGTAAAGTTAGGGATCAAATTAAGGCCTACTGCTTCTAAGCCCTTTGCAGGAATAAACACTTTGCCAGACTATACTAGACTGAATAAGTTTCTCTAGTATCTCATGTCCAGGAGCACAAGGTTTCCTGTGTGGTCACTGATTTTCAGTAAGAAAACATGATCCCACAAATCTCTTTCCAGAAAATCTAATGAGCACAGATTAATGATGGAGTATAATTTCTCTAGAAAAAAAGTATCATAATTTTTCACATCTGATTCATGTAGCCTGTAATATCAAGCACACTTGATGTCTCTCAATGTAAATATCCATTTATTATTGATAGTGGTTAAATGGGAAACATGATATGACACCCATTTCCTTCCCCATTTTTCGGTTCCTTTACCAGATTCCTAGGATTGACCTAACAAGGTCCTCATCTGTGTGGCTTAAAACCAATTAAATTTGTTTCCAGTTCCAGAGGCTAGAAGTCTGAAGTCATGGTGTCGGCAGAGCCATGCTCTCTCTCTGACAGCTCTGGGGAAAAATTCATCCCATACCTTTTCTCTGATTTCTGATGTTTGCTGGCAATATTTGACATTATCTGATTTATAGCTGAATACCTTCAATTTCTCCCTGTCTTCACACAGCCTCATCCCTTGTGTATAATTATGTCTCTCCGAATTCCCTATTCTTTATAAGAAGACCTGTTCTTAGATGTAGGGCCCACTCTAATCAAATGCAATTTCATTTTTACTTAATTAAATTTTCAAAATCCCTATTTCCAAAAAAGTTACATTCAGAGATACGAGGAGTTACTACTCCAATATATATTTTGAGGAACATAATTAAACTCACTAATTCCCACATAGATTTTTTTTTTTTTTAAGGACAACCTGTCACAGGAAACAATAGATTTATTTTGGAAAACTGTTTTATCAAAGAAACATAAATGTTTGGCCAATTCAGGAAAAAAAATATTAAAATAGAACAATCAGATCTAATCCCATTGCTTGTCCCAGTAAGGGAATATTTTTAAACATCAGAGACAATGCTCTTTCCAAACATGTCACAAAATGCACTCCCAGTACAAAGATCAGGCAATGGCCCATGATGAGTTGGACCTCTTATTACAATTTTTGTTATAGAATTTTATTACAAATACTATGACAAATACTTGTTACAATTTATTTTTGCATTTTGTGCTTTTAATTTTTGTTTACTATAAATATTTAAATTATACACAGCCTCTTATCCTATCTATTTATCTCAAAGGGATTCTGAGACACTCCTACTGCATTCAGTCCCTGGGGTAGAGACAATATGTTTGACACCCATCAGTGTAAGGCTCACCTTTTTACAAGATACAATAATTTCACTCAGTGATCACCACCAACACAGGAGAGACATGTTACCAGCTCCTAGATAATCGGGAATAATTTGGATAGCTACACTCAGTTTATTCTCTTAAATAGCTTAATAGTCTGCATATTTAATTCTCACTTTTCGTGACTGTTTTTGTGGGGTCCAAGAACAATAAGAAAAATGCATAAGATACTGAAAAATTAACTACCTAATGCAGTTCTAACACAACCTTAGTTGATTATGTGTTTAAATAATAGCTAAGAGCTTTGGTGTAGCTTTAATATCCCTTTCTTCCTACTCAACTCTCCTTTGTCTATAGAATGCAACTTAAAATTCTATGACAAAAAATTAACATCTGATATAAGCTATTTATTTTTATAAATTTATTTTTCTAAATTTATTTTCTACTATTCTACATAATACTACTTTTTTTCCTAAACGTGCTTTTCATAGTCCTTTCAACAGGCCCTCAATTTCTAGTCTACTAATTCTACTCATGTACACATATATTCCCTCTACCAGGTCCAATATCTCTTCTCTTCACATTTCCAAATTCTACAAACTCTATAAGACAGCTCAAATAGTAAGAGCTTACTGAAATTCATAAACCTTTTGTTACTTCTTAACACACACACATACAATGTTACACACTTCTATGAAACCATCCCATAAAGGTCTATGCATGTGGATTTGGTCCCCACATCACCCTACTGGCAGGTCATTAGAGATGTGCCTTTGAAGGTAACAGCAGGACCTCAGCCCTATTTTACTTCCCAGTCATGAAGTAAGTGGTTTTCCACTGCCACAAGCTCCCCAATATGTTACTACAGAATCAAAAGCAAATAGCCAACAAATCATAGATTTGAATCTCCAAAAGTAAGAGCTAAAATTTTTCTCTTTACAAAGTTATTATCTCAGGTATTTGTGATAGTGATGGAAAACCAAGTAACACACACACACGCACACACACGCACACACACGCACACTGAGTTTTAGTTGACAGACTCTCAGTTTCATACACACCCATGCATACTTACCCCTCTTACTCTCTGCCTCTCAAACACACAGTAAATATGGTTTTAGCTCAAAACATTTTTAAATGCTTTTATTAGATTATTTAGTATTTTATGGCAGTAGATCATATATACAAATGTATATGTTAGAGTGTAAATTGTTTAAGAAGTTGAAATCTTATTCATTTTTATAATCTTTATAGAAGTTAACATAATGTCCTGCACCTAACAAAGGTATAAAGAATATTCACAGTGTAAATAAATGTGTGGATCCTTAAGCCAAAATTGATTATACATGAATAAAAATATGCTTTAATTTCATAAAACACCAAGGAGTTTAAACACATTTTTCCACATATTAATGTGTCTGATCAAAGAATTGTTCAATGTGTTGGTATCACATATCATACACAAAGAAATTTTTATCAAATTTAGAAACATGTTATTTAGCCAAAACAATAAGTAATAATTATACTTCAGCTTCCAACAATAGATCATTCACAACCTATGTATAATGAACAAAATTATTTTTACTTTATGCCTTTAAATTATAGAGAAAAGAACATTGAAAATAATTAGTATATAGATTTGACAAGCTCAATTTATTTAAACAAGCATATAAAATTGAAATAATAGCAAATAATGACTAACATGTTTATATTTAAAAATTTCAAGCTAAATTATGACTAGCTAGAAAAGGGAGCACTGAAAGGTAGTCATTTAAAACATAAAAGGGAAAAGGAGCCTATTTCTTGCTATTTGAGTCTGAATTTAAAGCTAAAAGAATCCAGTTCTTTTAAAATATCTGCTAATGAACAAAGGTAAGGAGAGAACATAGAAATAGAAGTAGAGGTGGTTATATTAAAAATTTTGTAATAAACTTTTTATTTTTACACATCTTTTAAGTCTTGAAAGGTGCAGACTTGCCCATAAGAAGAATTATCAGGAAATTGAAACTACCCATTTATCTTCTAAATCTACAGTATGGTAGAACTATCTAAAGCCAACTTTGATAGTTTCTTCAGATCCTTGGCAGGCATAACATAGATTTTTGATCTGTTCATATGCAAAGTCTTGTTTCCTAAGCCTTATCATAAACATTTGAGAAAAAAAATGATGCTTATATATTCTTTCTCCCTTTCTTCCTTTCTTTCTTTGCTCTACTCCCTCCCCTGCATTCTTCTATTTTCATCTCTGTTCTTTATTCTTCTGGATTTGACCACTTAGGCTTAATGACTTGTGGCCATAATGTCATTAATTATACTATATCTTCCCCCTATACAATCACCACAATCCTCCCACTATATTTTTAAATACAACTTTTGTCTAATTTTCTACATGTTCTCACCATTAAAAACAAAAATGTATATAACAACTGCTAAATAAATGCCTCAGATATCAGTGAAACCATGATTCGAGAGAAGGTGATTTACAGCCTCATCTCTGGCCTTATTAGATACAAATGGGTATGGTACATCTTCCATCCTTTGAAGACTACGTGAACAAAAGATTGTAGATATGGTCACAGCTTACAGCATGATTTACTTTCAAGATATCAGTGATATGAGATTTATATGAACTTTATTTTCACTTTCCTCTCTTTTATCTTTTTTCTTTCTTATCTTCTACAAGTCATTCTTTGCTCTCTTCAACAAATATATGATCCCTTTTTTTTCCTTTCCATTCCATTAATCTTGTTCCCACAAAATTTTGGACAAACTGTCCAAATATTAACCACAGATTTGTCTCAAATATCAGAGATAACCAAACTTCTAAGAGTCTGGGCCAAATCTTAGCAGCAATCAGAAGATTTATTCAACGGTTTTGCAACGGAAATTTTTCGAATAGTTCAATGAACTCAACTAGAGAATGGTTGCTAAAAAGTACTGTTCAGAGGAACTTCAAAGGTGGAGGTGTACAAATAATACTGAATCATGACATATCTAATTATTCTTCATATGGAAATATGCCTCCTATATCAGTGCACCTTTGTGAAGCACACATAAACCTATGAGATTGTGTCATTAAACTTAATAATCAGTACTGCTAAATTTGACTGGAAGTTATACGTTTCTGGGCACCAAATTTTAACAAGCTTCTCTCTTTGACAGAATTATGTCCCCTTCTCAGCTGAATCAGAAATAATGGAATTGCTCATTAAAAATAATGAGATGCCTTAATGAGTCCTGATCTATAACTTCTGTCTGTGAAACATCTTGTTTTCAATGGAAAAAATAATTAGATCCTAAGGAGGTCCTCACCTTGGGATATAAAAGGTAACCACAAAACCATCCATAATTACGTAAACTGAATGCTTTAAGAACAATTTTTACTAAAAAGCAGGTTGACTTGAAAAAGTAGTTTCATTTGATAATGAAATGGACCTGGGGGCAAAATACAAATAAAAAAATAAAAAGACATCATCATTATTTTTGCTTCTGTAAGCCATGTTAACTATTTTCCCTAAAGAATTTGTCTAGACAAAAAAAGGAGCACCTAGCTGACAAATGGTTAATCTCATTTCTTAGCCCATCAGATACTTGCACTCTTCAAACTCCTAAACGTACTATTCTTGCCTTAACTGCCACTTTCATGCTGTGAAAATGGAACATAATTTTTTACTGAGGCCATACAGAAGTTTAGCAAGCAATTTCTTTAAACACTGCCCATTTTTTTTTCTCAAGGGCTAGTGTAGTTTAGCGGTAACTAACTTTCCTATTATTTCTAGCCATCGTGGATGCCTGAGCCATTCAGTATTTTGCATTGTATTTGAACCTTCCAATTTCCAACATCAGTAATGATAAGCAATAACACTTTTTAAAATAAAAACAATCACAGTAGTAGTTAATGTTTAAGCGTTTGGTATATGCCAGGCATTATGCTACCCACTTGTCAGACATGATCTTATTCAGATTTTACAGAAACCCCAGGAGGTAGATTTTATAATCATTCCCATTTTGTATGTGAAGCACTAGAGATTCAGGAATAGGAACAGACTTATCTAAGGCCTGACATCATGTTAGTGATAACAGCATAATAGAGAATAGGAACATGAGAAAAACAGAAACTAAAATTAATATTAATTTTATAACTCCATTTCCTCTTCTGAGAACATATAACTTACATTAGTACCCCTTTCTTTCAGTTTGAATGTGTGATAGTAGAAGCAAATGTGACTCCATTTTGTTTTATGACTTCATCCTATAAAACATCCATGCCAAGTAGAAGGGTCATGACTGGGGCAAAATGTTCTTTTCCTTTTGCTATAGAAACCTTTAAGGACATGGAACTATGGGGCATTGTTTTTGTAACTAGGGTAACGGGGCTCTGTTTCTGTAACTGGGGTGACTGGGCTAACTGTGATTGGTTAGGCTTCCCGTCGCTTGACTGCACTCTACCGCTTCTGTAACCTGGCTTGCTTGCATTGGCTAGACCCCTGAACATCCCTTTTGTGGTTTTCAGGCTTATAAGGAGTGCCCTTACAATTGTTCGGGGCTGATCAGGGGAATAGCTTTATGCTCTGGTCAGTCACCACCGGTGTGCTTCAATAAAGGCTTGATTCGATTATGGTTTTGGAAGTCAGTTTATGAAACCCTGGGAAGAAGCTTTAACTATAACAGATGCTTTGACTCTTTGAAAATGTTCAAGGATTCATCCAGTAACTCCAGTCCAAATGTCCCTTTCCCATTTAACTACATGTGGCTTTAGCATAATTGGCCAGATAGATTACAGAGTGACTCTAAGACAGCACCCCTCCACTGAGGTGGCAGTCACCACCAGCTCCTGGCAATTCAGTTATGCAGCCCAAATGCTACCATACAAAAATTTCCATGAGAAAAAAAGTTCACACACTTATATGAAATATCCTGATTTTTTAAATATTGGTTTAATTTTTTAAATGTACATCTGCAGGTCAGCACTAGCTCAAAGGGCTTTTTTTTTTAACTTTTGCTAGAATACTTGCTACTGCTTGATTTAATTGTGCTCTCTACAGTTTGGGCTTTTGATTTCCACAGTATACGTTTTTCTCATTTTATGAAATTAAGTCTGCTTTTTACTTCTCTTAATTTTAAATTATTACAAATTGTTCTCAATAGTTGGAGGTTCTCCTTCCTTCCAACACTTAGCATTGAATATTTGACAATATTTAAGGCCAGAATAGGAGTCAAAAGACATATGATTAGTTAAATCATTTATCTTCAGCTCATCTAACATCTGGTTAGACTTCTTACTTGCCTGGGAACCTAAGCAGGACTAAAAACAGTCTCATTCTGAATGTGGTTTAATTAAATCAAAGTGTTAAGCCTTTGTCTGAATGGGATAGGATCGGCAAGAAAAACAGACAAGATAGACAACATCTTTTACTGTTTCATTAATCATATTTGAGAAAAAAAATATTCCATAGTGTAATTGAAGAACAACTAGAAGAGGTGCCATGGTAATACAGATAACATCGACCAATCAATCCTTGGAAACAAACCTGGAAAGCTGGGGATTCCCCAAGAGATTTGGTAACCTTTCCCAGTGCCTATTATAAGATTTTAAAAAATGACAATATTCACTAGAGAGAGAGGCCGGTGTACAGCAATTTCCAAAGAGGATGTTCTTTTAAATGTTCA
The DNA here is from genome assembly GCF_001458135.2 of Marmota marmota marmota. Taxonomy (NCBI): domain Eukaryota; kingdom Metazoa; phylum Chordata; class Mammalia; order Rodentia; family Sciuridae; genus Marmota; species Marmota marmota. Next base: position 4,982,992 of record NW_026000021.1, read on the forward strand.
GCACTTTTATTTAGTCCACAGGGGTCTCTTTGAGATCAAATTGAGGCTTCAGCCCTGTACTAAGACACACCTCCCACCGACCCACCTATGCAGAAATCCCCCGATTTCAGGCCTTATGAGCTGTATTTAGACTCAGTGTTCAGAGAGAAATGAAGAAAGGCCCTATTTTGTTGAAGGGTTGTTGAGACCTATTGTCAGCAGAAGTTCACTTAAAGTGCCCAACAAATGCGTGGAAAGAAAGTTTAAAAATGACTTTAGGAGAGTCTGAGAACTGTACTTTTTCTCTTCTTTCCCTGCAGAGTATTGGATAATTTATTTATATTCTATGACTGTTAAAGAAAAATATTACAAACTGGATTACTTGTAAAAGTTTACTCAGTGGTGATGCTGGAGGGCAGAAGTCCCAAATTAAAATGTCCATGAGATGATCTTCCTCAGGAGGCTCTAGGGGAAATATTGTTTCTTGCCTTTTCCAGCTTCTGGGGTTCAAGAAGTCCCTGGGCTAGTGACTCCATCACTCATCTCTGTCTCCATCTTCATGTGGGCTTCTCTTCTGTGTATCTTGTAAGGACACCTCCTATTGGAATTAAGCACACTCCAGCAAATCTAGGGTGATCTCATCTCAAGATCCTTGAATTAATTACATCTGCAAAGACTCTTTTCAAGTCAGGTCTTATCCACAGATTCCAAGATAGATGGATGAACCCCTCTGAAATCACCATTCAAACCAGTACAGGTAGTGTACATGTGACTGCATGAGCACACTCAGACACAACACACACACACACACACACACACAAACAAACAAATACAAACACACACACCACATATATTTTTCCAATGAAAGAGAAAAGAGAAGACATCCAGGGGCAGCAGCCTGGGCTGTAGCTCAGAGGCTCTCCAATTGCACTAGCTTATTTCTTCTAGGCAAGATGTCTGAGTACAATCAATTTTTGCTGAGTCTAGGGGACTCTAATGTTCCTCCTCACGATGAACCTGAGCTCTAAAACCAGGGGAAAGTGGGTTCTGCCTAAAATCCCTGAAGAAGTAAATTTCTTTTAAATGCTTACTTTGGAGAAATGAATTGGGAAAGAGCAGACTTGTGGAAAATGTACTTGGCATTTATAGAGCATAAAATTCGACAGGCACCATCAATTAGACATCTACTATAACACCTTTAGATTGGTGTTTTGCAAATAAAAGTCAACCCAAATAAGAGAGCTGAAATATGTGCAGGGTGTGTGGCTAAATGATTATATGAATCTGAAGCACCTGTTGCTGAGATAGCTGTGCTCATCAAAGCGTTCTATTGGGCTAGTTTAATGTCAGCTACTGGGAATAAAGCAAAATCCTTTTTTTCCCCAATGGAACTTATCTTCTCAACTAAGGCAACTAAAAGACAGAGAAAGCCCACCGGCTTCCCTAAGGTCTCTCTGGCATGCTGTTAGGATGCTCCTACAGAAGTTTCATTTGCCTTTTTGTTCACACACCTCACCTGCGTCTTCAAACAAGTTGAAATTATACACTTAGTCTGAGCCAATCTTGTCAAGACTGGATGTTTCCTCCAAAAATTCACTGAACATCTTAAACTTAAGATTTTCAAGTAAATTCCTCAAAAGAGGAATCTTCCAGCCTTTCCCTTCCCTTCCCATTTTTGAATTCCTGAAGAGTTATTGCATGTGGGCCTTCAGCCTTGGTTTACTCACCTGGTCCTATCTATCCACCTGCCTATCATGTTCTTTAGTTACTCTGAGCCTATTTCTTAACAATGTCCAACTCTTTGCTAATCAGAATGTGTTTCCCGGACAGGATTCATCTGGGAGCTTATTAGATCTGTAGTTTCTCAGACACAATCCCATATTTACTATCCACATCTTAAATGTAAGCACACTGAAATGTGACACAGGCTTCCTAACTCCCACTTGCTCACTAGTTTATGACATTTGCTGTGACCCAGCCTCCAAACAAATGTGCTCTGTTGCTTAGGACTGCTTCTTCATCTGCTATTTGCATAGAACACTGGCTTTCACCCCTTATCTGTACATTAAAATCTCCTGAGGAGTTATACCTATTGACTTTTGTCTTTATTTTTTCTTTTCTCTAGAAAAACTCTACTCTCAGAACTCTTGATATAATCTAGGGTAGAACCTAGGCATGTCTTTTTTTTTTTTTTTTTTTTTTTAAGTTTATAAAGCAACCAAGTTTGGGAACACTTTCACAGATTAGTGGTTCTCAAAGTGTGAATCCCAAACCAGCAGCATTGGCATCCCATTAGAAATGCAAATTCTTGAGTTCCTCTGAGGCCTTCTGAAAAGAAATTTTAGAAGAGAGGAGAAGACAACAATGTTTTAACAAGTTCTCCAGGTGACTTCAGTGAGGATTGAAGTTTGAGAAACACTGCCATTGAGTTTTTTTCATTCACTAAAGTTCTATGGGAGAAACAAAAATGAATAAATTCTGGCTCTTAGGCTGGAAGCACAAAACTATGTTTGAAGGAAATGCCTTAGAACATACAGACAGATCCAAATACAACATACTCCTTCAGATTCCTGTAATTCAAGTCAGAATGTGACTAAGTACAAATAAATAAATGGGAAAAAATCCTGTTATGTCTGAGTGCAAGAATTTGTGTACAAATAGGAAGTGGAAGCAAGAGACCATAAAATACAAGGGAGGAAGGAGTTTAGTTGATTCTCCAAGTTCATTACAGATAGGCCAAAAAATAAATAACTAGGTGTTAGTTGGGAGGCTCTTGAATGTCGGTCTGTCCTACCCACATCTTTCAAAGAAAATGTCAGGAAAATTTGTATTGTACGAGTTGCAGTGAGCTAGACAAAGGCAAGAAAAAGTGAAGAAGTTTCCAAACATTAATATATACATCAGGAATGAAGTTCCTGAGATTAAAAACTCCTGTTATCTTCAGTAGAATTCCTAATCAGAGTTTTCATGACAAGGTCATTTACCCTGGAAGGTCTGTGGGCTTATCTGTAAGGACAATAAAGTGGTTTTACATGGGACAGATAGGGCTTGTGACCTTGAAATTCCAATGCAATTCTAAAAGACTTCCCACCAGATCATATGCACTTAATAGAATTTTCCCATCTACCAAAACCTCTTCTATCTCTCTAATTCCATTTTTTCTCATGTGAACTACTAGGGTATTCTAAATAACTAAAATATTGAAAATGGAAGTTTTGTGACATAGCACAACCTTGACTATAGCCACAGGAACGCAGCATTGACCAACAAACCTAGTAGTAATGTACGAATACGGCATTTGTAATTTTTGGAGGACCACTATTCAGAACTGCCTTCTAGATTTCCAATGCCATAAAAAGGAAAAAAAAAAAAAGAGTAGTAGACATTTGATGAGTTTTGATGTAGCTTAGCTGTTCCTGCACTTGAGGTAACAGGGCCGCAATTTTTCCCTACCCTCTATCTGACACCACATTCTACACCTCTCAAACCCCTTCCTGGATCTGGAATCATGTGCTTTTAGAAGGGCCTGAGGGTTAGAATTAGGGACTCTAGTCTAACCAGTCAGAACACTATATTTTTTCTAACCAGAGGAGTTGAATAGTTCTATAGGGCCCAAAACACTAAATTATGGAACTTTATGTATGTATTCTAAAATTTTTTTGAAGAAGAAAATGTATAACATGGCCAGGAACATTTTGAAAGAGTAATGCAATAAGGGAGAACTTGTTCTCTTTTCTATCATAACACCCTGAAAATCTATAGAAATTTAAGTAGTATGAGTTTAGTTTAAGGAACAGTCAAATAGACTAATGAAACAATATCTAGAATCCAGAGGTCCAATCAAATATGTGAAATCACTAATTACTATTTTAAGGATATCATTTAAAAATCAGTGAGGAAAACAAAACTAGTCAAAGGAATAGAAGATTTCATAAATAATGTTAGAAAAGTTTTCTATTTAGGCAAATAAAAGTCAGGTCATTAGTATATACTAGTCTCAATCTGAATTTTGAAATACTAAATATAAAATCCTATAAAAGTAACTTTTAAATTATTGCTTCATATTATAAGCATATAATAAGCTTTTAAAAATCCCAGTATCCATTATGAACCAAGCAAGTAAGAATCTCTGGAGTTGGAACCCAAACCTCCATATTTTTAAAGCTTCTCTAGTATTTCAGAAGTGTGTGTTTAGAAACTTTACTGTTAATGGAAAAACTTCTCACTGAGCTTTCTAACAGCTGATGCAAACAATAAATTAAGAACAAATCACAATGTTTTAATTTTAAAATAAAGTTAAATATTCAGGAGATTTGCCACTTTTCCTGGTGTTGAATAATTGGGAGAAATCATATCATTCAAAAACTTCATAAACTAATCATACATTCTGGAACCCCAATGGCTTTATAATGCTAATACCTGTATTTTCCAGTCTTAAACATCAGAATCATCCAAACAGCCCAATCATAGAGAAATCAGGGAAAGAATTAGAACTTGACAAAGTTATCCTCTAAAAATAGAGTATTTATATATTACTTATTGAATTACTAGTGGCTTCACCATCATCCAAAACAGCTCACTTCATATGCATATGTATTACTGTGTTCACTGAGTATGCCTGACACTAAGGCCCTAAATGCAGATTTTTGCATTTTATATCTAGAATCTAGACCATTTTGTATACTGACCTATGGAAAAATGTAACCCTTTTACCTGAGCTTAGATACAACTTCTGAATCCTTTCATCATCAGCTCCAGATTGCCACTATCAAATAATTAGATTCAGCACATAAGTTAAAATATATCTGTCCTGCCTGCTTTGCACACCTGCAGGAATTCTCTATTTCTTTGTGACCATAGAAAGGGAGAAGCTTAGTGGTAATCTCTTGAGAAGGAATACTAGAAATATGGGCTAAGCCCTCGAAATAGGGAGGGATGCTAGTATAAAGATTGTGCAGCAGGAATCAATGATGTAGCTCTAAAGCTAGACTCCAGAATAAGGAAACCAGGTGTCAATAACTGTGAAAGGTCAAAGATTTAACCCTACTTGCTAGTTAGCCAGTCAGTCTGCCAGCTTCATAGATGAATGCAGAAGATATGAGGTTCCTGTATCAGATAAATGATTTTATGAACAGAAGCAAAGGAGGTAACATGAGCTTCATATTCTTATCAGTAGCTTTGGTCCCTCAAATCCCACAGTGATAATGGGTGCGGGGGTCATACAGAAGTGGACCAGGGGAGAGACTCCACACACTGTAGCTTTACACTGAATCTGAGAAATCTCAAAGTGAGAAGACATTCAATGTGCAAGGAATCAATCAAGGAAGCGGGGTGCAAGCAAACCCGTCCAACTCTTGCCCAGGAAGAAGATGTTATCCTACTGCCTCTGCTCTGGAGGATGAGATCTATCTATACGGCCCAAGGATGCTTGTTATACAAATATTTTTAATAAGATTGTCTGAGAACATGCAGAATTATCATGGCATATCATCCCCAAATGTTCGGAACAGAAAATAGCAGTCAAGATGCCAAATTGTAGCAAGAACAAGACCAGAGGACAAAAAAATTACCTACAGCAAATGAAATAAGCAGCCACAACTAGGACCCTACTCTTTAAGACAAATGACTAATAAATTGGGATTCCAGTTAGAGAAATACTATGTGAAGCTGGGATACAATGGGAATTCCTTCTGCCCCAAGAGTCTTCTGTCTGTACTCAACAAGAGACTCATCATAGGTGTCTCAAGATAAAATCAAAGTTGAAGTGTTACTCGGGATGCCATATTTTTACCTGCTGCATGGGAAATATAAATGGCTTTGCTTCCCAGATGTAGGTCTATTTTCCTTTTCATTATGGACTTCATTACAGGTGTTAAGATCCCCTAAGAACGTTGCCAAAGGATATCATTATTATCTGATGCCTTATAATTTCAATTAAATTAGTCACTTTAAGAATGTTAAGGCAGTTGGGGGAAATTCCTTGACATTAAATGACTTTGGCATTTTCAGCATTTCTTGGTTAGTTCAGCTTTGCACAGAGAACAGCTGGAGAGGTAAGGATACAAAGATGTGCTGATTACAAGTCAAAGAGCCTGAGGAAAATCTAAATTAAATGCATTCAATTTCTGCTCACCCCAAGGGACAGCCAATGGGAAATAATGGCCCCCCGCTCCTGAGAATGGAGAAAGTGATAGCAAGGAGAAAGTAGAAGGATGGACACCTGGAGCCATCCCATAAGATTGCCTTGAACTTTTTTTCTTATTCAGAGCTGAGCTTGCTGATTTGGAAATATGTTCAGTTTGCTTTCCTTGGGATACTATTGAATATACATGTGAGGCAATGACCACAGCTAATTGAAAGATGATGCCATGCCAGGCAGCCTAGTGTAGCAGAAAATGAATTAGGTTTGGAGTTCCAGCATGTGAGCGGAAACTAACTGTCCAGGGGACCTTAGCCAAGGCCTTCTTCTATTTGAATCGGTTTTCTCCTTGATAAAATGAATAGGGACTCACTAGTTCTATGGTACACAAAATACTTATTTTAGTAAGTGATGCAATTCAAAAAAAAATTCAAACAACTTTATAGAAATTAGGGGAATGGTTAAAGAAAAAGGCAAGAAACTAGGCTTCAACTTTCCCTTCTACCATAAAAAAAAAAAAAAAAAAAAAAAAAAAAAAAAACCTCCCTTTAGGAACTATTTGGACTCATCTAGTAATTCAGACATAGAATCCTGCAATGGAGCCTACTCAAAGCATGCTGGAAAATAGCATGTGTGTTATAACGGAAATAAATATGATTTAATACTGTCTCCTTCTTGCTTATTTGTTCCTTCTGAGAGGGAACTTGGGGACAGATAACATAAAAATAGAGTTATCTCTAAGGCAGAGTCCATGGTATTAATTTGCTCTTGGGGAGCACTTCTGAATTATAGGAACTGAAAGATGGCTAATAGAGACAGATGAATGAAAGCAGCAATAAAAATGCCCCAAGAAGACGTCCTTATATGCAGTCTACCCTTAGGCACTTCACTACTAAAGCAAAGCAAGTAAAATGTTCCTTGTCATTTATATACTGCTGCCATTTTGATGACCTCTTTTATTCCTAAATCTCATTATAAATGCTTTCTCTGTTCAATTGGCCACATCCATGAAAACAAGGCAGATTGAAAACACACCTTGTGTGATTGCCAAATCTTGTACCAATAAAGACTGCCTTGACTCTCCACTGATCTGAATGAATGCAAACAGTGAAAATCATCCTCCTTTAATTCTTTCTTCAGCTTTTCTGAGAAAATCTGCATCTCATTTGGAGTTAAGCAACTACTTGGATTTGGCTCATGGATAGAAATATTTAAGGGCTCTATCAAGGAAAAAAAAGCCCATGTTCTGGTCTTTGCCCTAATAAGCTACAGTCCAGCAAGAAGAGCAATATGTAGACAGCAAGGTTGACCCAGGCCCTATCAGGTGTGCATATGAGGCAGAGACTTCACCTCTTCATGCTATAGACTAGTAAAGGTTCAGACCTCAGGGACAAAAGATTAGAACAATGTCCCAAAATTTCAATAAATTAAAATAATCTGGAAATATTATAATAATCTCTTATTGAAAGGAAAAATTTACCCAGAACATGCTCTCTTACATGCTGTAAGAGAGGTATATGATATGCTGTATGTTCTCCTCTATAAACAGCACAATACTACTAAAGGAGGGAAAATCCTAAGAAATAGACTTCCATGGAAAAACTCACCAAATATCCATGTCCTGCCACCTCAAAGCATCTTCAGCTATCCTGGCCTGTGGGTTAGGCCAGTTCATTTTTCTTAGAGCCTAATTCAGAACACTTAAATTAGCTGTGGAAAATAACAGGTGGCAAATAAAAGTATATCGTATAGGGAATAATAAATAGGCTTAGAATTTTTAAGAGGGTTCTTAATCAACAGTACATTGAAATAATTCACCTGGGAGGAAAGAAGGATGTAGTCTGGCAGATTCAAAATTAGGTTTGCACACCTGTTAGGTAAAGCAAACGCCCTGGGCCTCTTCACATCACTTAGCACACAATTCTCACTAAATGTCTCAATTTGGCAAGAGAGAGTCTGTCTCCCATTTTTACTACTTTGCCCTGAGAGTTTGTCTAGCATATATTAGGGCTTTAATTTGTATCTGTACTGTTCAAATTTCACCAACTGATGCAAGGAGGTGGAAGAGAAATTTTGTGTATTTGTATGTCGATTCTCACAGAAAATGTAAAATAGCAACTAAAATGGTTACATGTGTTTTCATCCAGTCAGGAAGACCTGAAATGATAAAAGTTCAGGAAGACCTGAAGTGATAAAATGACCTGCAGAGCTACCATTACAGCCACAGAGTAGACCAAATGTTTAAGTTGGCTAAATGAATGACTGTTGCCAATAAATATTGACTAAAAAAAATAGAGAGATGCAGGCAATTTTGGACAGTCCCAGCATTCTCTAAATCCAAACAATGGGCTTTCTCACACCTGACTTCAGATTTAAATCATTGCCTGGCTCTTAACAAATCCCGATTCCAGGGCCCTGCACATAGAGATTCTGATATGACGAAGGCTAATGTTGTTTCATGGACTTAGACCTAGCAGCAATAAAAGCCAACTCTTAGGAACATGAAATTCTAAATTACAAGGTATAATAATCAAGAGTGAAAAGAGATCTTTTACAGGAAGACATGGTATTTGGGAAGATACATACAATGGGTGAGAAATCACACCCATAGATATGTTTAAACCTATGTCAAAGCATAATTACATGGTTATTTATGCTGGGGAAAAATCTGTCTGATTTTAGTAGAACTAAAATATACTTAATAAGTGAATTTAGAAGAACTGGCTTTAAAAAGCAAGATATAACCAATATAGTGAAAAGAAAGGCAAAGTGTAAGGTTCTCCCCAAAAAGAGAAGCCAGCCAGAACCTAGATGGATTTCAACCAAGAATGATAGAAAATCTGCCTAGTGTTTAGTAGGAAATTATTACTGGTTGTCCTGACTACAGAAACCTCTTCCAAATTAATGTTATCATCAAGAAAAGTCCCAAGCAGATGAAGAAAATAAAATACTCAGGAAAATGATGAGTATACTCTGGAGAAATTCACCTGGTGGTGGACTTGTGATGGAGTTTTGGAAGGCTTAGCAGCAGACAAAATACAAAGAGTAAACCTTGGACCATAAATTTAAAAAAGTGTGTCAGGAGTGGCAGCAGTCTTCCCTGCTCTTGATACTGGCAACAGATTATCAAGGAGAACAAACTAAGTGTGCAACTGCCTTGTACCTTTTGTTTTAATGATTGATATTGTTTGGACAGTCCCAGCATGAGAGAAAAAAATAACTGCTTTTGCAAATTGGGAATTGTGTTAACTTGCTGCCTGCCTTGTTCTCCTTCCCTCTGCCTGCCATCAGGGAGTTTGGAAGACCCTCCATTTGGTTGACTAAGATGAAGACTGAAGAATGTAGAACAGCAGGATAACTGGGCCACTCTAGCACAGAGAGGTCACAGGTGTTCTAGAAGCAGTTCTGAAATGGTCCAATGTCTTGAAAGATAGGTCTGGTTAGACTGAAAGAAGTCTTTCAAGTACAGCAAAATCAAGATCTCAGGTGCTTCTGTCTTCAGATTCACTGTTTGTGTATAAATGAGTTCACTGTGAATCTACCAGTGAACAATAGACATTATAAAACATTGGAAGTAAGACAGAAATGAAGGGGAATAAGAAAACACTATTAGCTTATCGCAGTTATTTCCATCAATAGTCTAAGCAGGTTTTTGCTTGTTGTCAGGATAGCTGGGTTCTGTTTGCAGTTTTGGACATTCAAACACTGGTATCTACAACAAAATAGATTGATAGCCTCAATCTGTGTTATGCAGATTCTTGATGAAGAAACACACTAGAAGTGAGGAAGGGGGTTTTTCATAGGTCAAGTGGAATTCCTGACCGGCCAGGCTTTCACTTTGTGGCCCTCTCCCGTGGTGAGTAGTTTTTGCTACTGTCCAGACTGGGATTTATTTGACTAAGGTATCCAGAGTTGCTGACATGCCTGCAACCCTGGGGCACTCAGCAGCTGTTTTTCACCATTTGTACCTTTCCTGCTGGAGCAAAGCTGGTATGTGGTAACTGCTTCAAGACCACTCATAGGACATGCATGAAAATAGAATCCTATTTAATTGTTTGTGTAATTTATTATTTTTAATTCATGGGAAGCATTGCATTCCAGAGAAGAGAACTTGAGTTTTGAAATGGACCCATCTGGATTTCAGTCAAAATCCTTAGTCAAGGAACTTGAAAATGCCATTTAACCTCTGTTATTATCAATTCCTTCCTTGTTAAATGGATGTGATAATACTTACATTAGCTTATTTTCTAGACTCTATAATTATAAAAATGAGGTCATGTATGTTAAAGAGCTTAGTAAGTGGACGAGAACTATGGGTACAATTGGGATTTTAAATGCCGATTTATAAATATGATTATTTCTTATATATATATTGCCCTCATTAGAAAAGGTAGCAGGACTCTCAATTATAGAGATATTTAGTTCTGGTTGCAGATCTGAGTCTGAAGGTATCATTAAGACAAAAGCTTAAAGTTATCATCAAATCAAAAGAGTTATTATATTCAGTGATCAAGAAAGCAAATATTAAAGAATACTGCATTGAATGATCTTTTTTTAAGTGAAAAAAGTAGAGCCTATTTTATTACCCTAAAACTAAGAAGAGATGTTAGCATTATTTTTCACACATGGTGAGTGATGAGGCTAGTTCTATGCTTTTGAACCAACAGAATTTAATTATGATTTATAAGCAGTACCAAAAAAGACAAAATACAATTTTATCCATTTTAATCTATATTTTTATTCATTTCTTCTTTAATCATTTGCTTCGTTGAGCATTTACATGGTTAATTTCACAGAATTATTCTAACTACAGAATAGTGGGCTTTTATTTGGACTCTTAAAATTTCCTCATTAGAGAACATTTATAAGTTTAAAATAGACCTTAATTGCAGCCAGGGATCCTTATCAGTTATATCAAGTTAGAAGGCAAGACCTTGAGATCATCTAAAATTTAGAATAATATTTTATAAAAATAACACCTGCAGTGTCCATTTTGGCAGTGTTCACCAGGTTATTGTATCTGCTACTAACATAAGTGTGCATGTTTTGGAGGTAGCCATTCATTACTTCTCTACTGAGTTATTTCTTCACACACTGAGAAGGACATGCTGGTCATGAATATGAAAAGCAATACCAAAAGCAAAATGACTATCAGGGAGAAAAAAAAAGGTATAAGTAGAAAAGTGTTTGTGAAATGAAAAGATAGTAACTACACAACAGCATGGCATGGAAAGAAATTCAAAAACAAAATTTGGATTTAGACCGATTCATCAATAATGAGATCTTTAGAACATTATTTATCTTCCTGGAGCCACCAATTTTTTTTTATTGTTAAATGGAGATAACTTCAAATCTCTCTTCAGATTTTTATGAAATAGCTGGACATGTGAAAAGCAGTGTTTTCTAGGTATTTCATCTTTTGTTTTACTTCTCTTCAAGATAGACAGACAATTAAAATTAGAGAATGAAATGAGCCATGATGGTGGTATAGATTCTGAAGTATGTTCTAGCAGACTCCATCTGAAATATTATTAGAACAGAATAATGCCTCTCTCCCCTTTGTTCCAATATATCAAGTGATATTGATATCTTGACATCTTGCATTCTGCTTCCCCCTTTCCTAGGGCATACCAAGAAGGAAAGTTTAAGTAAGGAAAAGAGATTTCTTGTCCATTAGATAAAGGAATCCCTCAAAATAAATGTCATCCTATGATTGATTGGAAGAAATACATTCAAAGATACAACCCCCACAAGTGTCCATGATGTACTACAGCAAGAGGCCACTATGATGGTAAATGGAGAGAAGACAGGGATGGTCATGGAAATGGCTGTCACAACTAGATGACTTCTAGGGTTTTAAATAAAGCTGGGTTGCTGACCTGAGATGTGACTTTAGACTATGGGAGAATCAGAGACATTGTTGCCCCCATTAGGAATGATGGAAATTATCCCTGAGTCACAGGAAATAGATATTTACATCAAAAAAATCATAAAAGCTTAGCATCTAACAAAATGGGTAATGAAAAGCTATTAGAAGAGAGAAAGCATGATTCTGATGTTACAGTAGAGTGACTCATCGGATATCATTTATGAAGAGCTTAAGACTCCAGTGTTTTCCTGGCCCTTTAGTAAAGTGAACCCACAGTCTATCTAAGCCATATTCAACCACTGTTTCCAGGCTTCCACCTTCCTCAGCAAATCTTGAATTGAGGAATCATTTATGTATTACTTTTCCAAAATCTACATAAGTTCATAATGTGCTCGTGATAGAAATGGCAGCAGAATCAAATCCCACTGTAAGCCATCCATCATCCCCATAAATAGATTATATTTTTGTCACTGTTCCTCTATTTTACCTTCCATAATTTCTTTAAGAATATTAAAGAGCAGGAACCTTCATCAATATTTTCATTCCAAGTTGTGAATGTATAGTTCAGTAGTAGAATATTAGCCTAGCATTAGTGAGGACTTTGGTTTTATCCTGAGTACAGGAAAAATTAAAAAAAAAAGAAAGAAAGAAAAAGATTTTCATTCCACATATAAACCAATATCAGTAAATATCTACTTCAAATCATATCCCCCCCAAGAAGACATATTTGGGAATTATAATCATTACAATTATAATTGGGTAAAATTATCCTAAGAAATCATTTGTGATAAGTTAATAACATAAAATTAAAAAAAAAAAAACCTGTTCAGCATCTTTAGAAGTTCCCAGAGTCAGAAAAAAAAAAATCTTAAACGTAAGTTTTTTCCAAATTAACTGATAGCTTATTTTAGGAAATTACATCTTATGGATGAAAACTTATGCAGTACTTATCCATTGAGGATATATACTACAAGAATGAGATTATGGCATTTGCTGGTAAATGGTGATACTAGAAAACAATATACTGAGTGAAATAAGCCAGACTCAGAAAGTCAAGGGTCAAATGTTTTGGGTTTTTTCCTCATATTTGGAAGCTAGAAAAAAAAAGGAATTAAAAAATGGATAGATTGTGCTGGGGTTGTGGCTCAGTAGTAGAGTGCTTGCCTAGCATTTATGAGGCACTGGGTTCAATCCCCACCACCACAAAAAAATAAACAAAATCAGGGTATAAAATGAGGGGATTGTTATAAAAATAGAAGGGAGAGTGGTAACATAGATATAGGGAACCAAGGGGAAGTGGGGAGAGAGGAAGGGAGGGAAAAGAAAGAACTAGAAAACAAAATCAACCAAGTTGTGCAATATGTTTGAATGTATCACTATGAATCCCATTTTTATGAATAATTGTGATGCACCAAGGAAATACATATATAGAGTATGTAAACAAATATAAGAATACTAGAAGAGTACAGAAATTGTGATGGAAAGAAAGAAGGAAAGCAGAGGTACTGGGGAATGAATTGGAACAAATTATGTTATGTGCATATATGGATATGTCACAATGAACCCACTGTTTATAATTATAATGCACTAATACAAAAATTAAGGAAAAAAAGTATCTTAAATGTGATGTCTGTATACAAGAAGGACTGATTTTTCCTGGACATCTTTAACAACTCAACATTATGCTCAATCAGCTTCTGAGTGGATTGGAAGAGAAGAGAAAAGGTAAAAGATCAGATGGCCTTCTCTACACACTTAAATTTGTGAGAAACTTGTCCTGTATGAAAATATCCTTTCACCTAGTAATTGTAAACTATGTAGCAAAAGCATTAAAGAAACATGATTATCAATATTATGCATTTTAGTTATTTTTCCCTATGCTAAATATTTTAAATGAACTGTACTTGCTTGAGGATCTTAAAATATAAGATACTAGAATTTCACCCCATCTTTATCAAACATTTCTTTCCTAGTCAAAGAAAAACAACATTCTTTAAATAATGAGCAATAAAAACCAAAGATTTGAGCAAAGGACAATATGTGCATTAATTTGTTAATCATTTTCTTCAAGTTTTTATCTCTGGTCATTTTCCCAGTAGTGTCAATAGGGGAAAGTCCGACCATTGCATGGATTTGAATCTGTTAAATGATTCTAGTCACCCTTACTTTCCTCGTCCACCAAATATTTGAGGTGGCATCCTCTTTGTGGATTGTTTGTCACTCAAATCTATCAAAATCCAACAAATTACAATGTGCAGATTTGGGAGCAGGGACAATTTTGTCTTCTTACTGAAGTTTGTTTATCCTTGAATTTTAAAGGAACATGGAGAATAATCTGCATTCTTAGTTTCTTTCTAGGCAATATGTAGTTTAGGTAGTATTCTGAAAATAAAAAATGGAAGATGGAATGAAGCATCCAGATTCAGATTTGCAGAATACTTAGTTTCTGCTTTCAATAGATAAATTAACCTCTAAGTGTCTCACCTTTGTGAAGCTGCAGGACCTTTTGATATGTTCCTATACCAAAGTCTATGGCTAGATTTTTGTGGTATGGATGCCTGAGATAAACAGAAGCAGGCATAATTGTTAATAGCCATGTCCTTTCAAGACAGCTGTTTGAAACAAAGTCAATAGTGCTGCACACCTATAACACCAGTGTAAAATTTTTAAAAGTGTACAGGTCTGATACTCCATGAAAATCTTAGGCTAACATAGATTCTGAATCTGACTTTGTCTGAATATTTACTCAAACAGATTCACTTGTTCCATTTTTTTTTACATAGTCCATTGCTATTTATATCTTCCCTTTCCCCATCAAATAATCTGGACCAAATTCTTTTTATTAAGATATTCTGTTATGTTTGTTTATTCGTTTTGTGGTCTGTGAGGTACCGGGGTAGAACAGAGGAAAGGAAAGGTGGAGACAGGCAGGGACTACATTCATTAGTAAGTTGCTCAGAGATTCACTGGGTGAGTAGCATCATAGAAGTGGTCCCACCTTTCCTTGCAAAGGTCTCTGTTCTGATTTAAAGACATACCTTCTATGGTGTTCCCAAAGCATGGTTCACAGACTCCTGGGTTTCCCTAAACCTCTTTTTAGTGATCCTCAAGGTCAAACTGTTTTCATAATAATTCTAAGACATTATTTGACCTTTGGGTTGTATTGACATTTGTACTAATGATGCAGAAGCAATCATGGGTGAAACTGTAGCTGCCTTTGCAAGATTCAGGAAGGTGGTACCAAACTGTTCAAGAAAGCTTTATATTTTGAAGCCATTTACTTGTAATGATGGAGAATGCCAATTTTATTTAAGAATGTTCTTGCCGATTCTATAAGCATTATTAATTTTAGTTACATATCATCCCTTAGATCCACAACTTTTTAACATTCTTTGATGAAATAGGAAGTTTGTAAAGATAATTCTGCTGCCTATTGAAGCATAGTGGTTATTCAAGGAAAATCAATTCTGCAATTATTTCACTTTTAAGATGAAACCAGTTTTTTTATTAAAATGATTTTTATTTGAAAGAAACCTAATAAATCAAACTTATTCAGAGTGAGGTATTCAGGTACTTAGTAGATGCTTTCTCAAAATTGAACTAGAGGATCTATTATCATGAAGAAAACAACTGACAACTCCCAACGAAATTTAAATTCTAAACTATGTATAACCGGCAATCAGACATTGCCAGCTTCCCATTACTTACAGTCTTTGCTGATGAGAACAATGTTATGTTAACAAATACAATTTTGAAATAATTTATGATGTAATCTGTCAGCATTTGGGAGCTCTATATAGCCCAGTGAATCAATATTTTTATATTATCAATGTATGATCTTACAAAGTTAAACATGAATGAAGATCCTATTCAAAGTACAACCAACTGTGAACAGGTAAATTAGTATCATTTCCCATACCGTGTTACCACTACTCTTTAAGAAACCACTTCTTGTAGAGTTTTGGTATTGCTTCAAAGAACAATAACCACAAATTAGACAAGCAGGCTACAGAAAACCACACCTATTTTTCCAAGTACATTTGTAAGTAAGGCTGTGTTTTACTTATATAGTTCAAACAAAGCCACAACCAAAGCCACATATCACCACAGATTCAATGCAGTGGAAGATAATAGGAATCAAATATCTTCTATTGAGCCATGTACTTCAATCAACTATACAAAAATCAAAACAACATTGTACTTTGCCTTATTTTATGAAGGAAGGTAGTCATTTTTTATATAACTATGATATTTTTGTTAATGTAATTTGTTATTTTAAATGATTTAATGAATGTATATTATTTAAATGTATCAGTTCTAACTCCTCACATAACTAGTATCAATGGGTATAATCATTGTCAATAAAAGTTTTGCAAAGTTCTAAGTAATTATTCAGAATTTTTAAAAAAGATCCTTTATAAGAGATCTTGAGATCAAACATTTTGAAATATATTGTGTTAACATAATTCAATGTGCTCAATCATCATCATAATTTTCAACAATATGACCAACTCTGTAAGGCTGGGAGGGAGGCATTTACTAATATCAGAAAAACATTATAGAATGAACTTCTCTTCAGAAAAACAGTCACCAACAGTCTTGCCCATATAGTTTCACATAAATTTTGCTAGTAAACATAAGCTATTTGTTATTCTGTAAACCAATGATATTAAGATAGCACTCATGATTTTCATTCATATATTTCTGATAACAATATCCAATTAGCACATTCATTTTATGTCCACTGAGTTAATTTTATGTTAAAAGAAATTCAATAGTCCTCAATTACATTTGCCTCCAAATTAAATTAGCATTACATGAATTTAATGGGTATCTTAATTGGACCATTCTATTAAGAGGATTTTATACAAATTAAATTCTACCTCTGCATGGTTCACCCTTCTTTGTGTTAAACACAGGATGAAAATTCTTTAAATCATAGGGAGCATATGAACATCTTACATTGCGAACAGAAAAACTAAACAGTGAGAAAATTAAACTAACATAAGATCAATAAAAACTCACATCAGCCAGAAATTATCTGGCTGATTCTCTTTGCCTTCTGGATAATAGTATAACTTTTCTTTTTGACTGAAATATTACAACTATTTTGAAAACATAAAAGCAGTGTGAGCAGTCCTCTTAGTTTCTTTTATCCTTTTGAAACCATAAATTACCATGCTGAGTCTGAGGTTAGTTTGCTATTTCAGTTTGATGATTCACTTTCATTAATTCTTAGAAAACTTTAATTTTATTACATAAAATTTTATTTTTATTATATAAAATTTTACTTCATAAAATTAACAGAATGAGAACCCAACATAGTTCAATGACAACAACAAATTGTTCTAAGATCTAGATTTTTCAAATATGGTCTTTCATCTAGCTCAGAAGTTTAAACAATTTAATAAGTACAAAGAGGTCTCACTCCTATTCACCTCATTTCCTATCCTAATATGAATTTGCTTCCTTCAGTTTTTGTCTTTCTCCATGACCATATGACTGATTATTATAGTTTTAATAGTTATGATAATTGGTATCATTCACTGAGTAATTGCTACATGCCTAGCAATCTACTTTCTTTACATTGCCTCTGTTCCTTGTCCCCTTTCTGCAAAGTTAATATTATTATCCCTGATTCATAAATGAGAACAACAAAGCTCAGAGAAATTAAGGAATCTGCTCAAAGTCACACAGACAGTAATTCACAGAACCTGGTGATTTTAAAGCTTGTTGTGGCTACTGTTTTCCCCACAGTGTTACATCAATAGGGCCTTTTCAAGGTGGCCAAGTGTTTTACCTCTGCAGCCAAAATGCCATGGATTGAAAGACGGTCTACCACTCTGTGGCCATGTGTATTTAGGTAGATAATTCCTCTTCCTCATGACCATTGTCCCTCACCGGGTAGCTTCACATTAGGATAGAAAATAAGGTGGATACGAATAAGCACTCTGTGAATATATGTGTTAAATTGCTTAACTCTTGAGCTATGCAAAGGTTCTGCATATTTGAAAATCAAAATTTTACCAAAAAACTACATAATATATGCTAAAATTTTACTCCATGAGAACCAAATTAATTTAACTGATTAAAAAACATACAAATTAAGGAATTGTTTCAAATAGCTATTAAACAAAATATTCTAAATGTTAGTGGGCTATCTTTTAAATATACACACAGAGCAAATATGACAATAGGTTGCATTGAAATGTCACTCATTAAGTTTAACATACACATGTACCCAATTAAAATAGATCAACTTATAATCCATTAATTTAAGTTAAAATACACACAAAAAAAGTTAAGAGCCAAGATTTTCAGTGTAATAAAAGGGGAAAACAATATTAAATAGAAGAAATAAAAATCCATAATGTTAAATCTGTAATGGAAATACCAATGCAAAGTAATTTTCTATGTGTTCTGACTCTGTCCACTAAGAGCACTGATAGCAACGATACCTCAGTAGTAATACACACATCTAGCTCTCTAGGTGTTGCCTTCTAAATGCCATGTTCTAGAAAAGAATGAGATACATGTGAAAGAATGGTTGATTCCATTTAATAAATACTAGAGGATCCTGGCACAAGGAAGTAAGCAAGGACTTATTGGGATTGTTTCAAAACTGGATAAAGGAGCCAACTTAAAGGAGCCTTCATGTCAAGTTTGTAATGAATTTAACAAAAAAACTAATTAAATGGTAATTAATCTTAACCCCTAACTACAAGTTAAAATCCCTAAGTACACAGTCAAGTTCAAACAAAAGAAAGGGAAAGAGAACAAAAAATAGACTCTTTCTACAGGAAACATCTAGCTAATAAATGTAGAAGAAAAAAAGATACATGTAAAATTACCACTTTACAAATGCACAATAATGTAATTTATTAAGGAATACATTGATAACGAATGCTAAAAACATTAGTTCAGAAGTGGTGTAGAACAGGCTATTCACAGATTTCTTAGTGAAAGGGAAAGTGTAAAGTCACAATATTAACCAAGTGAACACGTTTATATCTCTAATGTCAGAGCAATCTGGTATGACATAGCAAGGAAACATCACCTACAAACTATTCTTAAAAATAGAAAATTAAATTTCAGCCTAAAACTAATTTACTGAATTTTATAGAAAATATAGGGAATAAAGAAAAACGTTAAGTTGGAAAAAGTGAAAACAATTTGCCAAAAATAGATGGTCTAAAATGCTATAAAAATAATATCCTGGATTCTTCAAAATTGCAATGTCATGAAAAGCAAAGAAAATGATATTTTATAGTAGATGAGACCAAAGAGACATAAGTAAAAGTATGTAAAGCCACACTAAAAACAGATTTAATAAATGAAAACAGCTATAGAGACAGCAACATTTAGGTAATTTTGTATGTGAACTAAATACTCAAGATATGAAACTATTGATTCATTTTTTAACCCCCAATAATGGTAGTGTAGTCTTAGAAACAATTTGTCTTTATTCTTTATTCTTAGGAAATACATAATAAACTTTAGGGATGAAGTATCTTGATGTCTATGTTTTATTTTAAATAAGAAACATAAGAGATGAACAGAAAAAAAGGCAAAAAGTTGCTACTCTTTTCCTGACAATGTATGAACACTCAGGTGTGAGGAAAAAGACTGAATTCTCTGCTTATTCCAAGATAAATAAAAATTCCTCCAAACTTTTAAGTTTCAAAGCGTACTCACAATTCAATAATGGAGTATTCAAAATGGACAACTTGCTTTAAAGTAAAACCATGTCTCCTCCTCTAGCTCATGGAGGCTGTAGACTTGGAAAAAGGAAGTCGGAAGAGACATTTCTCATTTCTCCACAATAGTTCCACTCTCATTCACAGACTTCCATGGGCAGTAGGAACATGGTCAGCAAAGAGGGGTGTTATCTTTGAACTTGAAATTGAACCCAGGGGCACTTAAACACTGAGCCACATCCCCAGATCTTTTTATTACTTTTTATTTTGAGACAGAGTCTCATTAAATTTCTTAGGACTTGCTAAATTACTGAGGCTGGCCTCTAACTTATAATCCTTCTGTCTCAGACTCCCAAATCACTGGGATTACAGGTGTGTGCTGATGGCACATTCTTAAAGTTAACTCTCTGTAGGAACACATATGAGTTTAATAGAAACTCTACCTTCTTGTTTGAAGTTCTCTCCTTACCAGTAAATCTACCTCTTCTGGATCCTGGTTTATCTCTTAGTCCTAGCCATTCAACACAAATTTCTTTTGAGATTTTCTTACCTCCTCTATCTAAGACAATTTTGGAATATTCCTCTGCCTCTTTCTTTTCCCTCTCCCATCTTGGCCACATTTGTTCCCTGGAATATGTAAACTATATTCCCATATATTTTGGACATTCAAGTAGTTTTCATTGCAGCAAACCTTTGTTTGCAGGCATCACCTAGATTACAAGGGCACTGCTATCCACCTGTAGTGAGGCACATATTAAACATTCCAAGTTGACCCGCTGAAGCCCCTTCCTTAATCTTGGAATTAGGAAAAAGGTTTTCTACTCCTCCTCCATGGTAGAGTGAGATAAAGACATGTGGAGGGTTATTCATAGAGTATTCTGAAAAATCTTGCCCAAACTCTTCTGATCTACAGCAAATTCAGTCTCTCAAATCTCCTTCATGGGAGGATAGTCAGACAAGCTTATGTTGCAAAGTGGCTCTGGGCCTCATCAGCAAGTCGTACTCTGGTGATCTGGTGCCACAGTCCTCTCTTTGGAACCTGACTGGGGTTGGCAGCTATTCTTTTGAGGATTAAAGCAAGCTTGAGATGGGAAGAATTCTAATATGTAGCATCATTTTTACTTTAATATATTTGTTCTCTCATTTAATTTAAAATGATCAGACAGAATGGAATGAGGGGGATGAGAATTGATACTAACCAGGTTTCATTTCATTAACAGACCTTTCCAAGTAAGACTTTGCTTGCCTCAGAACTTTGGAATTTGTTTAGATTTATTAGTATTGACTTGAACTGTACAGAATATAAAACTTCTGCCTGAATCAGTCATTCCAATTGTTCTTCTGAGCCTTTCAAAGAGCCTGAAATAAACTCTTAAGTGTCACCAGATTTTGAAATAGTATACTTTCTTACTCTATTTGTCTCAGTGATGGCTAATTTTAACTATTTAAAATCTAAGTAACAATATGTCTTTAACTATAAAGCTTACCTACATAGAGAATCAAGGGGAAAAGTTTCATCCAAGAGAGAATTATTGCTTAAATTTTCATTTATAGCTTTCCAAATTTCATCAAGCTATGCAGAAACTTATGTTTACATTTATATATGTGCAAATATACGTGTGTCTATGTGTATATATATGCATATAGAGAGATATGTGATTTTATAGCATTTTTTTACATTCCTATATATCAAACATCAATTTATACAGATAAGCATGCCTGCACATCATTATTTTTCATGGCTATATTACAATTTATTAAAAGGACATCTAAATATATTAATTGATTGTCCCTGAGTTTGTCCTCAGATTTTAAATTTTGTAGAAAATTGTTACTATGAACATGTGTATGAACCCCTTTGAATAACTGAATAATTGTTTCTTTATGCTAATTCCTAGCAATGCTGATTCAGTAGGTACACCATTTTTTAAAATTTAGGTCCCTACTGTCTAATCTTCCTTCAGAAGAGCTTTGTTAATTGGTACCAGACTGGCAATATAAATACTTCACCACCTCACTACCACAGAGCATCTTTGTTTTTTGTTTCTTGGTTTGTTTTTAACTGTTGCTAGTTTAATGAGATCTGCTACTCAAGATTGTGCTGTTCCTATTTCAAATATATGCATTTTTATTAATAGTGTTAAGCTTATTTTCAAATGCTCTTACCCAGTTTCATTTCCTCACGAGTTTCCCATTCATACCCAAGTTCACTTTATTATTGGTTTGTAAGAGTTCATTGTATTTTAGGGACCTTAATCTTTCTTAGAACAATTTTTAAAAGTGCACTGAGAAACATATTTTAAAATATATTTTGACTTTGATTTTACATTACCTAGAAGTTTTTCTGTAATCCGTTAGTCCAAGTCAGTTAGGTAATTTAGCAAAGGTAAAGAGGTAAACTAAAACAAAAGGGATAGAATTTTTAGGCAAAACTAAAGTAACATAAGATAAAAGCTTTAGAGTAGAAGATTGCTTATGTTACTTTAGTTTTATCAATGAGTGTGCTGTGTCATCTTCTTCTCACCAGCCAGCTGTTATCAAATTTGGTTTCACATCCAAAACACCTGAGAAGCTATTTAAACTAGCCTATGGGAGGAAGCAGCATATGAGCTACCATCTGGGTTGTGTGTCATGATAAAAGAATTGTAAATCATAATCCTAAATAAACTACCAGGATTCTTCTTGTGGGCCAGCTTAGGGATCTTGGTAAAGGTGAGATTTGGTATTTGTCACCAAGATAAGGAATTAAGAAAACCTTCAACTCTATTCTTTTGTCTCGTCAACTTTCCCATGTATTTAAAAACTTGATTCTAAGAGATAGCTCCATGAAAGGATAAAATGACTTCTTCACCTTACAATTAATCAAGGACGGCCTGTTACCCATCTCAACATAATTACTAGTCTATTTTTCCTCACTGTCCCCTGACACTCGGATGGTTGAAGAGGCAGTGTACAGTTTATCTCAAAGAAGAATTTCAGTTAGATTGGAGAGTTCAAGATGACAGTGAGGCTGTCAGTAAGAATGGTTGAGTTGTTAAAGGCCAGGTTAATGATTAAAGTTGGCAAAGGACTTTGAAAATGAAAAATTATAGCTAATTAGCTTGCTTTTCTCACTTGGTCTTCATGTCTTAATGAAGTGGGTAAAATTTTGAGTAAAATAATATTCTAATAAAATGATGGAAAAGTTAGAAATGTTCCTACCCATTTAAATCTCAGCAGGGATTATCTTTGGTGAAAATTTGCTTCATGAAGAATATGAATTTCTAATTTAAAATGTAGACACGTTTTTAGTGGGGGGAGTTGCAAATAAATGAGTCTGGCAGAAATCAAATATCTGAATAACATTTAATTATTCAATTTAGTTCAAGGCTGAATATAAGTAAATTAATAAACTTCCCAGACACCCAATGATATTTCTGTGAGTTTAAATGATAGTACATGACCAGCAAGTTTTGAAATTATATTTTAATTATCTGCCTCCAATCACTTATATCTCCAAAACCACTCCTCACTGGTGATCTGAAAAATCCAAGCTCTGATATTACCTCTAGGGATGTTGAAAACATCCCCTTCCATATAATCCTGAAGCTTCAGAAATGAACTTACTGAAGTCATCTGGCCTCATCTTCTGATAGGCATTCTTCACCACAACCCTGCACATGGTTCACCAATTCTATTCCCAAGATATTCTTAGTCCTATACTCTAACAGCCCTAAACTTACACATACACTGGGCCTTGACTTAAATTAGGAGTGGCACCTAGTGGGTTTCCAGAGCCTCGTCACCCAAGGACCCTGCAACACTCCAATCTTGTACCCCGTGTCTGTTGGGCTCTCTTATTTTCCTTCTTATATCCATAGATCCCATATTTTCTTCTGAATGTATTCTTCCTTCTATTTTCCCCCAAACTCCCAGCTCATCCCCTCTACCAGCCTTCTTGATTGTGTGCAATTCTTATGTAAGACCACAGAGCACCCTTAGGGTTCAGTGCTGTGGCTGATCAGTTTAGCAGAATGTGTGCCATGTTTAGTTCACCTAAAGGAAACCTAGTTCTGCAGGAAGAACTAGCCAGTCACACACCCCTAGCATGGGGTGTTTTAACAAGGTAGTATACAGTATGATCTGCAACAGGAAAAAAAAAAAAGGTAAAAGTAGTATTTTATTTGGAGTAGGGAACTATTACATATCTTGAGACCAGACTGATCTGATCAGAGGACAGCTTCAGGTCAAATGTTCCAGATACAACTGGATTCCATCTATTCTCTTAGAATTAGATTCAAACTAATATTTAATGTTTTTGCTATTCCTTGCATTCTAATTGGCAAATATTTAATCTAATTGGTGAACAATTACTACTTGCTACTGTTGCCAAAGCTACAGACAAAGCTTAGATTATTTTTAAAATGCAGTGTGTGCTCATTGCAAGACTATTATAACAGCACAAAAATTAGAACCTACCTAACTGTTCTACAGTGGTGCAGCCATTAATTAAATTAGTCTATCTACTGGATGGAACAGTGTGCCACCATTAAAATGATAATAGAAAAAAATATGCTACAACATGGAAAATGTTTATAACAAAATGTCAAATGAAAGCGCAGAATAGCAAGTGATAAATAACCTCTTAATGTTAACTCTGTAAACCAGATACATAAAGTATCACAAAGGTATAAAAAAAATTGTGACTGATATTTTCCTTAATTTTCAAACCTTTCATAAATATTATTTGATAATTTACTTTTTTAAGAGAGAGAGAGAGAGAACTTTAATATTTATTTTTTTTAGTTTTCGGCGGACACAACGTCTTTGTTTGTATGCGGTGCTGAGGATTGAACCCGGGCCGCATGCATGCCAGGCGAGCGTGCTACCGCTTGAGCCACATCCCCAGCCCTGATAATTTACTTTTTTGAATAAAAGAGATCTGAACAGTTTTTCAAACGCTCCCACATTAGTGTTCTCACTTGGTACTCTGTGACAGCCATTCTAGATATGGTTCTAGATGGGTGATTCTCAAGTCTTTCACAGAAACTGACAATTTCAAAGTATGAGTTCAGCAACTGCCCCAAAATGCCCCTGATGAAAGGTGGTGCCAACATTTCTCACTTCTCAATAGTCTGCATTTTTGAATATATAGATTTGACTTTCAAGCCATCTATGTAGTTCACAAAATTATAAAATATAATTTAAATTTGAAAAGTAATTCCTAAGTTTAAAAGAAAGAGGAAATAGATCTAACTAATTATCATTTAATGGCATTACCATATAGAGAACTGTTCTTCAGAATTGTAAAACAGTATTTCACTATAGATACACCTTAATGGCAAGATGAACTTCAAAACCAGCAAATTGTGAACTGTTTTTGAATAATCAAATATTTGGTGGTATTTGATAGTGTATTTTATATGTAGTATGAGCTGTGGAAAGTGAATAATCACATTAATGCTGTTGAATACCAAGATTTTCAACATGGGATTAAGAAAATGATGAAATGTGAAGTTGTATTAAAATTCTATAGCCTTGAATTATACCTCAGGACAACCAAGGAGTTGATAAAGGGGTATTTCTTCTTATAGAAGTACTTTAGCTTAAATGAAAAAGGAATGATACACTTAAAATACTGTTCTTTAAGTCCTTTATAATGATTTCTATTGCAAAAAAATTAGATATATCTAAATCTTATCCATCCTCTAAATCTAACTAACAATGGATAGAATAAATTTGGGCTAGAATACCTTGTTAAAGACACCTCAAAGATATGGTAAGCAATATAAACACATCTCAAAATTATGGGTCACATAACCTGGATCATGAACAATACAACCCAAAAAAATGGCCAAGAAACAAAGAGAGGTGAATAAATCCACAGAGGCTTTAGCAACCAATCAATCAACTATAATACAAACTTTATTTGAACCCTGATTTGAACAGACAAATTGAACTTAATTGTGAGCAAAAATTGGATATTTTAAAATATTTTTTTATATTTTATATATTATGATGAAACAGGAATATGATTTTAAAGAAGTCATTATCTCTTGGAGATGTATGCTAATTATTTACAAATTAAATAATATTTCTTTGCAGTCTGTTTCAAATGAATCTTCAGAGGAGGGGCAGTAAACAGGGGACTGAATGAGACAATATTGGCATGAGTTGATAGATGTGAAAGAGAGATGAAGGTGGTTCACTACTATATTGTTATGTTATTCTAATTAATTCAGTTATGCTTGATATTTTCTTTCATTAATGAGTTCACCAATGCATTACGTTCATTAATTAAATTAACAGTTAAAATGTACACCAGCATATTAGCAATTATACTCTATAATACTTTATATAGAGAGAAATATTCATGAATGTATAAGCACTACATAGTGCATGAAACATAAGGAGCATCTACAAATGTCTCTTTCAAATGAAAACTCTCTGAGGTAAGTATTACTTAAATAATCACTTTTTTGCTGTCATATATAACTAAATAAATAAAATAAATAAATAAATTTTAAAAATAAAATAATCACATTTTCAAAAAGAAAATTCACTAAGTGGCAGATAGGGTCTTGAGCCAGGTGATTCTCACTCCATTCCAGGCTACTCCTCTATGTTTATAGTCACATGAAAATTTAGGGGTGATTCAGAAACTAATCCATATTATAACATTAGTCTGTAAAAAATAAGTTATACACACATGTACACACATAAAGTCTCTCTCTCTTTCTATTTCAAATGAAATTCAAGCATTCCTTTAATGCATCCTGTGCATCATCACCTCATTGCCTGAACATATTAAGTTTTTCCATGGTTCCACAATTTTGGTTCATCAGACTCTCCATAGAGATTCTGCCTACACTTTTCCATTTGGTGAATTTCTACTCCTCAAAGATCTAGCTAGAATTCTTCCTCCATTGTGAGGACTTCTTCAGTCCCAGGATATAACCAGTCATTCCTTAATGCTTTCATACACTTCTGTGAAAGTTATTTATTCATAGCGTAAAAACAATCATTTATACTTATGAAGCACTAGTCACTATTTCAAATGCTTTACATGAATTTAATTAATTTCCCGATCCCAACTATCTATGAGTTAGGTACTACTATCATCCTTATTTGACAGATGAAGAAAAAGAGGCCCTTCCCCGATGGGATGGATCATTTTATTTGTCTTTATACTTTAAACATTAAATAGTACAAGGTACCTAGTGTCCATTCAGTAACTATTTGTTGGACTTTATATTTTAAACATTTCAATTGCTAATTTGAATAATTTAGACTTGAAACTATTTCCTAATTTTTAGGTAATGCAACAAAACGCTTAGATTGAATTAACTAGTGTGATTTATATTCATTTATTTAAATAGATTTATTTGAATAGATTCGTATGTCAGATGAAAGCAAAGGTAACTGTGCCATGGAGCTCTTTATGAATTATTTGCTATATCATTTTCACTGTTTTGAGACTTTTTACACAGATTTTTAAAAATTGTACTGATTTTTGGTTGAAGAAAGTCAAGAATGTTGATTTGCTTTGGTATTTCTCTAAATCCCATTTTTAAATTACTTCTATAAAAGGACCTCAAATTGTAAGAAACTAGCAGTGCACCTTGGTTGACCTCAAAATACAACCTGAACAAATAATGTGTCTTCTGGTTCACCCATTTTATTTGTAAAGTGTATTTGTCTTTTAAATGAACTATATTACTGCTGGCAATCACATCATTTTAGAGGATGTTTTTATGTGCAGAAAACATTGAATGTTTTTGTACATATATTTCACAGAAGATTTTCTATTTGTGATAGAGTACGCAAAATTATATGTTTTTATCACAAATATATGATGCACATTATTTTTGCAGTAAATTTTAATATTCAGTGCATTTTTGCTCTGTTGCTTTGAATGTTCCTGTGCTATCAACTTGGGTCAAATACTCTTTTATAGCAAGAAGTAAAAGCAAACAGAGGATTTTGACTCTTAACCAGCTCCTATATAATATCTCCATTGTATTTTAGCCTTGCAATTTGAATATTTTTATTTAATACATGCCATTTTCCTTATTCTAACCTTGGCTCATCCTGCCACTTCCAAATTGCCAGGCATTCTTGGACTATCTTCCATGTAAGCCTGGGCTCATTTGATTTTATATGGCAGAACA
The DNA here is from genome assembly GCF_001458135.2 of Marmota marmota marmota. Classification (NCBI taxonomy): domain Eukaryota; kingdom Metazoa; phylum Chordata; class Mammalia; order Rodentia; family Sciuridae; genus Marmota; species Marmota marmota. Next base: position 5,010,826 of record NW_026000021.1, read on the forward strand.
TCAAATCCAACTGGTAAAGACAAAAATAAAAATTTATGCATGGCCAGGCAAGTAAATGCTTGTGCCCAAATATTTCTGTTTCTGTCACTTGATCCTGTATTATTTTTCCTCTCTAATGCTGGCTTTCTCAAATACCCTCTCATGGGTGGCCAATAGCAGCTGAATAACATACTCTTGTCTTCAGAGATTAGATACCTTTGAGAAAGATCTTTTTATCCCAACACACATACCTGGACAGTTAGACTACCTGAAACAATTACAGTGACCGAGAAGATTGGTTTTGCTGGCAGTTCAGGTGTAGGCCACTTGTCCAATCCTAGACATGATGGAAAGATGCCCATCCTACCTGAAGGACAAACATTGATAGCAGGGATAGAGCAGTCTTCCAAAGTAAAATACAAGAGATGTCTGGGTAAGATGATAAATACTACCTACCTATAGAAGACATAGCAATTATTGAGAAAATTGTAAGGTAAGTATAAAAAGCAACAACTGTAGATTCCAATCATTTGAGGACTATAATAATTCAAATACTTCATGAATTTAATTTATTATTTTTTAAATGACAGTTTCCAGATTGGCCGCACCAGTTTGCAGTCCCACCAGCAATGTACAAGAGTACCCTTTTCCCCACATCCTCGCCAGCACTTGTTGTTGTTTGACTTCATAATGGCTGCCAATCTTACTGGAGTGAGATGGTATCTTAGGGTGGTTTTGATTTGCATTTCTCTGACTGCTAGAGATGGTGAGCATTTTTTCATGTACTTGTTGATTGATTGTATGTCCTCCTCTGAGAAGTGTCTGTTCAGGTCTTTGGCCCATTTGTTGATTGGGTTATTTGTTTTCTTATTGTTTAATTTTTTGAGTTCTTTGTATACTCTGGATATTAGGGTTCTATCTGAAGTGTGAGGAGTAAAAATTTGTTCCCATGATGTAGGCTCCCTATTTACCTCTTTTATTGTTTCTCTTGCTGAGAGAAAACTTTTCAGTTTAAGTAAGTCCCATTTGTTGATTTTTGTTATCAACCTTTGTGCTATGGGTGTCCTATTAAGGAATTTGGAACCCGACCCTACAATATGTAGATCGGAGCCAACTTTTTCTTCTATCAGACGCAGAGTCTCTGATTTGATATCTAGCTCCTTGATCCACTTTGAGTTAACTTTTGTGCATGGCGAGAGAAAGGGATTCCGTTTCATTTTGTTGCATATGGATTTCCAGTTTTCCCAGCACCATTTGTTGAAGATGCTATCCTCCCTCCATTGCATGCTTTTAGCTCCTTTATCAAATATAAGATAGTTGTAGCTTTGTGGATTAGTCTCTGTGTCCTCTATTCTGTACCATTGGTCCACCCTCCTGTTTTGGTACCAGTACCATGCTGTTTTTGTTACTATTGCTCNTAAAAAAAAATTTAAAAAATGACAGTTTCCTTCTCTATAAAATATGAAAAGACAATAATGCCTACTTCATGAAGGTCAAATGAGTAAGTTTAGCTAAAGCATTTATTAGAAACCATACGTCCTGCCTAACAGTGAATACTCAATGAAGGTCAGCCTCCTTTAATACCAAAGACAGGTTCATCTCATGAAGGAAGGCATCAACTACTCTGCTCTCTTCTTCTAGACTCTTGGAAATTCTCTTGGTCTAGTCCACAATGTAGCACTTAATTGCACATGGGATATACAGCTTCCATATGCTAGACATGCAAATGCCTTATCAACTAATTTCTTCTTAGAAGCTAAGGTTATTTCTTTTTGCTCTGATACAGTACCCAGTCCAGGACTAGTCACTTATTGGGCACAGAGTAAGAAAGGCCCTTTGCATCCCTTTACTGATGGTGGGATCAAATAAGGATTCTAGATTACATATATGGAAGGAAGCATGTGCAACCAGAAGAGGCAATAAACATTGAAATGGTTAACTGAGGAATAGTGTGCCTTAAAATAAAATAGGCCCCTCACCATTATTTATTCTTTGAGAAAGTTTAGGAGTTGTAGTGGGACACATTTAATGTCATGCTGCTGAAACGATATCCTTTCTATTCATACTTGTGGATTGGGTCAGTACATAGTAGAGCTAATTGCATCTAGAAAAGCATTAGAACTTAGAGTTTACAGTTAATGAATCATTCGGAGGTAAAATAATTATTAAGAGTTAGACTTTGGAGAAAGATCTGTAGTTGACCCAATATTCACCATTCAGAATCTATATATTGGCCACTGATGACTTAGGTACTTACACATTTTTGAGATTTCTAGAATTTGTGTGAGGAATCTTTATTGGTAACGTGAAAGTTAAATAAGATGGTGCAGGTTAGGGACTTCTCAGCACTGTGTAAGGCACATAATTCAGGGAGCAAAAAACACTGGCAAAGTTTTATTATTGTGTTATTTAGGGAATGTAGAAGGCACAAATGGAATTAGGTTTGATTTAGAGACATTCATATCTAAGCATTACAACTGTCTCTTTCTCCTCTGGAATAGTGAACAACACACATAATAAGTATTTGCCTATTATTCAGCTGCACTTGTCCAACACCAATTTCATTTTCAATCCTATTTTGATTTGTTTCCTTCTCAATGGATAGCAAAAAAAAATCAGACAATGTTTAGCATCACATTCATCTCTATTCTAAGAACCCTACAGAGCTTGTCATTTGGCTCCACATTTTGGCATGGCTTGGCTTAGGAGTTTAATAAGTACTTAAAATTGAAAAATAAGATTCTATCACTGATACTTTCTTGGTAGAGATATAAGATTCTTATTTTACCAATTCTACCAGATTTGGGGTTTATCATGTGGTTTCTGCCAAAGACAAATATTCACATGTACACAGATACCTAGAGAGAGAAATTAGAGAAAATCACCAATAGGGTAGCAAAGTGCTGAAGATTTGTGCACCTGTGGCACTGTTTTTGTATTTTCTATTATTTTGTTTTCAATGGGGTTGAAGGGTAAGGACACAACTCAGAACTTTTGAATTTGCTAATTAATTGTGCTAATACTATCCTTTGAAACCATCTGAATATACTCTTTAAAGACATAAAACCAAATACTGCAGAACAAGGAAGTTGGGCTTTGTCAATTGGAAATGATTTCCAGGTAATTCTTGGGGTAAGAGGGAGCAGGCTCATCTAAGGTTTATTATCATACTGTATAATAGGTTTATTTTCCCACCTTTAATTAAATACGAGACTTCACTGTTTAACCTCAATTAAAGCATAATGATGTTGGTGCATTACGATTAGTTAAATTAATGTTCTGAATAGGAAAATGGTGATTTCAAATAAGGCAATAATTAGCAGCCTGTAAGCATCATCCTATCGGTCTACTCAACTCCCTCTTCACATGACAATAAGAAGTTGTCATTCTGGATAAATTGGCCCACTCGCTGTTGTTCCCTAACAATAAAATATCCAAGCCACCTATGTTCCTCATCTTCCTTGCCTTGCTTGAACTTCTTCCTTATTTCTCATATGCAATTCCAGTGTCTTTAGGAAAGGTGGGTCCCTCATCCCCTCTAAGCTCCTGTAGATCTAGGAAACAAGTCCAGCTCTGTTTGCCCATTTGTACCTAAATGTTGCTTTTCATCTATTTCAGTGAAAAACCTTTGGGGATGCAGGTTAAACATTCTCTTCCTTGCATTTTTCAAGTATAATTGTGCACTGATGACTATTCATTAACCCATTTTGTCCCATTGTCCCAGATGTAGAACACCTATAAAATCTTAAATTGAGCAATACACACACTACTTATGTTTACTTTGAAGCAATATTTGAATACTAATTATGTTCACCTAATTGAAAACTTTAGAATTAATGCTCCCCTAAATGTTAACTGTATGTTAAAAGAATTAACAGCACTTAACTTCTGCCATTTAAATATCATAGTCTGGTAGGAAAATGTGAGCATATCAATAATTAATTTAATATTAAATATAATACAAAGAGTTTAGGACTTTTCAAATACTTGGTGAACAGCCCTAAGAGTGGTCTATTTGTATGAGGGTCTAGTTTTTGACTACAGTGAAAAGGTATAGGGAAAAGATATTTCAAATAGAAAAAGTCACATGGCCACAAAATCAGTAGTGAGAAGGGTGGAGGCGGTGGTGGTAAGGATGGGGTGCTGGTACTGGAACAGTGATAAAGATATTTATAAACCCCCGCCCCACCTTTTAATCTGAGTCCTCTGTAGAGGGACTGCAAATAGAAACTGAAGAAAATGTATCCCACTCAGGGTTTAAGAGTATCATAGTGAGAAGCATACTGGAATAGATTGGTAGTCACAAACCTGATGTGGTGAAGAGAAACTGTGGGCTTTTTCTCCCCCCAAGTTTAGGAGACCCCAATGAAAACAATTTTTTTGGAAGATCAATTCATTCAGGGAAGTAGGTTCAAGAGGAAAGAGACAAGGTAAAAATCCTTATTTTCAATGGAGACAAAACTGCAAATATCTGGAAAAACAATTGCAGGCATGCTGATATTTGCACTTTTACCTGGTCCCATGAAAGTGACTATCTTATTTCTTTTAGACTGTCTAAAACAGATTGATTTTATGTCAAATATGTTCAAGCTTAATATTAACAATATATGTTTTCAACTGTTTCTGAACTACAAGTTTTTTTCTTAATATTTGACCTCATAGCACATGTGGATAAGCATATTTTATGTCATACATCCTGTGTTTATTCATCCTAATCATACTGTTCCCAGTTGTCATAAGGTTTGTACCTTATTCGTACCTGACTACAACATGTAAATTATTCAGCCCATTTTTCTAACAAGGAACAAAAAAACCCTGTGAACATTCCATGATAGTACCCTTTCCAACACGTAGCCCGTTGTTCCCTTTAAGTCTTCTTTCTAATCAGTATCAAGGATTCCTGATGGTGTCCTAAGCTGAGCTCTTAAGCTTGATTCTGTACATTAAAAATGATGTAGACATTTGGCTTTTATCCAGGCTATTTAAAAAATCAACATCCTTTCTTTTGTCTCACAATTGCATAGTACCAATTTTGCCCTGAATTCATATGGTATACGTTTTATTATTCCAATTTCTTTATTCTGACTGTATTTATCTGGTTTTACATTTATTTAATGTCATAAAGGAAAACATTTGAAAACTGTAGTCTTCCCTAGAAGGTTTTGTTCCAGGTAGTCACAAATTGATTTATTTTTGTTTTGTTGTATTTCATTGTATTTTAATTCCTACCAGTTCTATTGTTGTTTAAAATAATATTGCAAGCATGAAAGACTTTTAGTTGAACTTCCCCATTATTCTTTAAAAAGAAAAGTGTGCTTAGAACCTCTCAGTTTTTCCTGATAGGTAAAAAATGAACAATTTTATCAGTGATTTTTTATGTATATTTTAAAGTGATTTTTATCTGTGTATGAGTAACCCCAACTTTGCATCTCTTTTAAGAAAACTTCAGTTTTCTAAGCTCTATGGTGCTACAAGAATTAAAAGACTAATACACTTGCTGTTGATTGCCTAATATTCATGGTTGATCACTGCACTGAAATTCCTATGTATTTCTTGTTTTAAGCATTACCCTTGAGGAATTTTCAATATTAATCAATTCCATTATCTTGACAATTACATGGAAAGCATGTGATACCTGATTAAAGAATTTAAGAAAGTTATACAGCTAATTTATTGATATTAATACGATGGGGGTCTTTTATTACTGAAACTTATATCATTGGCTTCTTGATATTTATTTACGTTATAATTGTTCTTCTTTCAAAATCTAGTCTATCACAGAGATCCAGAGAAAGAAACTGTGCAGGCCCACTTGGTATTTAAACACGTAATCTTTTTGAAACTTTGTACTTTGTGTTTGCTGACATGAAGTACAAAACTAGAGTTGTACCAGCACTTGATATTTTTCTACCTCTAACTATTTGGTTAACTGGCTCTACTAGTGGTTCAACTGCTTGGAAAGATTTAACAACTAATTGCTTTAGCACTGCAGTTGATGCTTCTCCTGATAAGAACAAAAGAATAACATAATAACAAGTAAAAGAAACTTCTATCATTGATGGAATGGTAAATACATTTACTCACATGTCCAAGGAGGGCTTGTTTTAAGTGAAAAAACTGTATGAAACTTCCTACTAATCTTCCTGCAGCCTACTGACTTGTTTGGGATGCAGCCTTTAAACTGATAAAATAATTGGAAGACATTAAAAAATAAAATGAAACACAGGGACAAATTGCAGAGACTGACGACAATTAAATGATTTCATCCTGTGTCCTAAATGCATTGTGACTAGTCTATTTTATTTAAAAATGTCAGAAAAAAATTTTGTAGAATGATAGCTATTTCCTCCAAATTTAATTGGCATTAATATCTTGCCATAATTATAATATCTATTTTTAAAGTATTTTCAAGTAAATTATACACATTAGCAACATTAAGGTATTGAAGAGGCAATACCTTGATAATTACATGGAAAGAGTGTGTCTGTGTTGAATTTTTTGTTGTCAGCTGGTGGTATTGACTTCTAACTCCATTGCTTCTATTTTACATCAAAGTGAACTTGGATCTAGAGGTTTACTAATTACTTTTAGCAAAGACAGTCATTTTGAGGAGTTTAGGTGTCACCTCATATGATTATGGTGTTACATAGTTAGTGTGGGCTAGACTAGTGAAAACTTGATTTTACTGTTGAAAGTTATCATGTTCATTCTCTGTGCCCCACAAAAAATTTTGGAGTCATAATCTGATACATGGGTATATCTGTTGGTTGTAACACAATATCCCAACTGTTTCCCACTGACCTCAATCTAATCGCCTCCATCTAATCTCCTTCTAATCTCCAAGGCTGACAACAACATCATTAATTTCATGCTCCTGGGTGTGGCTGAGGGTCAGATGGTCTATACTGATATCAGCTGAGTTGCATAGTAACCCAGGCTTTGGGCTCAGTTTGCTCCATGTTTCTTTGTTCTTGGTGTTTGAAACAGGCTAAGGAGCAACAACTCGTTGAGGCATGGTCTTCTCTTGGCAAAAGACAGAAAATCCAAACAGGATGGCAGAAACTTTTATGACTTAAGACTCAGCTTGGAAATGACACAACCTTCATTAGCCTAGTGTATTCCATTGGGTAAAGCAAATCACCTCAACAAAACCACCATCGATGGAAGGGGGATGCACACTCTGCCAGTTTCAACAGGAAGCTCTATAGAGTATCTCAACATAGGCAATCACTGTGTAATTCTTCCACAATAAAGAATAAGAGTTGCAAATGATAATGATAATCCCATCTACCATGATGATTTTCTTTGGTTTTTCACCACATTTTTGTTGGTTCAGTATAGTTGTAAGTATAATGGGATTTATTGTTACATAGTCTTACATATACACAATATAACAATATAATTTGGCCAATATCACTCCCCAACACTTTCCCTCTCCCACCCCACCTCTATCTCCTTGGTCTCTTCCCTCTTCTTATTTCCCTTTGATTCTCATGAGCTCTGCCCTCACCTCTCTTTTCCTTTTTCTTCTCTAGCTTCCACATATAAGAGAAAAAAAAAATACAACTCTTGACCTTTTGAATTTGATTTCACTTAACATAATGGTTACTAGTTCCATCGACTTTCCTGCAAATGATGTAATTTCATTTTTCTTTAGGGATGAGTTAAACACTATTGTGGATATATACCGTTTCCATTGATGGACACCTAGGCTGGTTCCAAATAACACACATGGGTGTGCATGTATCACTATAGCCATGCTGACTTTAATTCTTTAGGATAAATATGGAGCAGTGCTATAGCTGGGTCATGTGGTGGTTTCATGTCTAGTCTTTTGAGGAAACTCCATACTGATTTATATAGTGGTTGTACTAATTTACAATCCTACCAACAGTGTAAAAGTGTTCCTTCCCCCCCACACACATCCTTTCTAGCGTTTATTATTATTTGTATTCTTGATGATTACCATTCTGACTGGTGTGAGATGAAATCTCAGTGTAGTTTTGATTTACATTTCCCTAATTGCTAATAATGTTAAACTTTTTTTCATACATTTGTCATTTGCAGTTCTTCTTTTCAGAAGTGTCTGTTTAATTTATTTGCCCATTTATTAATTGGGTTGTTTTCTAATTATCTCTTCCCTTTCTTCAGATTGAAAAAAAAAACTATGAGTGTAATTCTCTTGGATTTATAATGATGCAACAGTTCTAGAAGATATTTCAAACACATTTGATTTCAGTTCTTTTTTCTGTGTGTATTCATCAATAGTAACTTATCACATTAAATAAGATTAACATTGCTTGGCTACCCCTTCTCAGATAATGCCGCTTTGTTTCTACACATAAGACAATTACCACCCAACATATGGACTATTAGTAATTAATAGAGGAGTGTGAGCACAGTGTTAAGCACTGGATCTTTTGTATCTTGCCAGTACAGAGATAGACAGAGACAGAAGCAGGATCTAGAAATAAGTCAAACTGTTTAATTCTATTTTGAAGCTAAGGGAATAAAGACAAAGAAAATAAAGAGCTCAGGGAGTCTAACAGACTAAAATCCTTTTCCATATTAGAGACAACCATACTGCTCTACAGGGACAGAATTTGTTAAATTGTGTTCTTGTTAATTTTCAGTAATTTAGAAACTTTATGAAATAAGAAAACATTAACATGAAAATGCAAATTATATGATTGAAGATAAGCTTATTTTTCGCTTGGAAAGAAATTCACAAGTTAAAATAAGGAAAAGATTACTAATAGAGAATAAGATTTGTACACCTAATTGATTATTTTAAATGTTTTAAAAAATTTTTTATTTGTTTTAATTAGTTATACATGATAGTAGAACACACTTATATACTTTGATATATCATACATAGATGGGATATAATTTCTCATTTTTCTGAGTATACATATTGTAGAATCACACTGGTCATACAGTTGCATACATACATACAATGATAATGTCTGTTTTATTCTACTATCTTTCTTATCCCCATATCTCCTGCCTTCCCCTCCTTTTACTTCCCTCTATCTAATCTAAGGTAACACTATTCTTTTTTTTTTTTTTTGCATTACAATTCTTAATACACATATATACCACAATTTTTGTATCTCTGTTTGTATGTAAAGTATGTTGACACCCAATTCAAGTCTTTGTATAATGTACTTTGTATAAAGATGTCCAGCCACCCAGCTGCAATTCATAGATTTAATGAATGTTTATTTGCATGGATATGAAATTGATTCACAAGTATATGCATATTTATTTAGTTTTCCCTAAAACATAGTATTTTTTCAGTGATGTTCCTCACTGCTTCCAATTGTTTCAGAATTCCTGGTCTGTCAACTCGATGGCTTGTTGGGTAGAAAAGTTTTTAATTAGGATTGAAGAATTGTGTGTTCATAATTTATGCACAATTAATAGAAAGTCTTTAGCCATTATCATGGAATTTCATAGACTACTTATACACCCTAGTGGGAGAAACTGGTTAAAGCACTTTTTTCTTAAGATAAAAATGAAATGACATATATACACGTAGCTCCAAACAATGATATCGGAACTCCCCAGAGTGTCCTGAAATTGTGTAAGCAAACTGATATAATAAAATCTGACATAAGAAGCCACTTAAACCACACTAATTAGATGGATAATAAAAATCAAGCAACTACTGAAGTGCAAGGCAGCCACAATAGACAATTAAAGGTTAATTAGATGTATGAATACAAATTCCTCCTGCCCTGGGATTTATTCTTCTTATGCTTTAGACAGATTCATAAGGGAGCTTGACATATAACATAAGAAACCATGGGAGATTTCTTTGTATAAAAAAATTTCTTTGAACAAAAATTCAATACTGTGGGAATTGGAATGAAGGATGAAGAAGGAAGGGGACAGCAATTACAACAAAATACTTAAAGGCACTTTGCAAGTCTGATCAATGTGGAACATGAATTTAAATATAAATTCATTTTACCTTAAATATATAAGTAGCAGTTTTAAAGGGACAGTCTTTTGTAATATGAAGAAAATCTGGGTGGCAGGGAGGAGGTAAAGGTCAGGACCTGGGCGCTCATCCCAACTCTGCCCCTCTCAGGCTGGGTCCTGGCAATTCATGGAACCTCTTTGGTTCTCAGTTTCCCCTTATGAATTATAAAATTCATCCTAGGTTCTTTGATCTTTTATGTCTTCTTTATTAATTTAAGGTCCATAACCTAATAATCTTCTTCTAATAGTTTCATTGTCACATAAATATGCTAATAAGTGGGTGTAGGGTACATTGGGCTCTTAAAAATGGAATATCAAAGCCTCTAAAAATTTATTCCACCATAAATTCAACTGAATACTTTGTTTCTGGGAGCTACCCATATACCAGAAATTATGGCAGGTTCTAGAGATTTGGGGACTAATGCTATGATTGCTAATCTGTTTCACTATTGAAGATAATTTTAAGGATTATATATTTTTGTGATTATAAATAACTGCTTATGACTCATATGTTATCCTAGGATTTTAATGGAATTCTTTCATGTGATTCTTCCATAACAGTTGACAATATTTCTAATAAATTATAACTATAGCTAGTCAAGAATGATTTCAAATAAAACTATGATTCATTAAGTGATTACTATAGGTCATTTATTTAACTGATATGACTCTAAGAATCCACAAACATTATTTTCATGTAAACAGATACAGAACACATGGCTCAGAGGATTACTCAGTACCACATAGCTGGTAATGGATGGAGCCAGAAAAACTCAGGACACTTCTATGAATTGTCACCTACTTTGCTTCATGTGTATTTTTGGTGTTTTCTTATCTCTGGTATTAAGGAATACATCTTTCATTTGCACTCCCTCAATGGATACTGTAGACTAATCAGGTTTAGGACAGGCTCAGATCTAATGGCCACCAATCATATTACCATGTGTAGCTGGAGAAATATTAAAGGCAGAGTGAAAAGAAGCAGTTGATGTATGGTTGAAAGTTTGGAAGAAATAGTGGGGAAAAAACCCCAAACATTCAAATTCAGAAAGTTTAAATAGAACATCTTTCTCTCTTACAGTAACTTGGTTTCAGACCAAAGAATCATCAAGGAGGGTGGCTCAGCCTCTTCTATGGTCTGGGTTTGTAAGTCCTCCCAGAGGAGTGAGGGTTGCAGGGGTTTTTCCAAACATGAAGAGAAATTGAACAGCCAGGAAGGAGGGAGAGTAAGAAAAGCATCCCAGGGGAAAGAAATAGTAGACACAAAAGCAGAGATACGGGATTGTGGCTGAAGAATCAGCCTGATCAGATACCTTGATGCTGAGTCCATCTGGGACTTGGAAAAGGAAAAGCCAGAGACAAAGCAAGTCAAGGGAGGAGATGGTGGTATTGGATTCATGTTTGACCTTGAAAATGAAGTAGAGCTGGAAAAGAAAATTCACCGTTGCAAGTTTAAAGATGTAAAGCAAGGAATTGTATGTGGGAAGAATATACTCACATGGTTAGTTTGTAGTAGGGAATAGAGGGAAGAGTTTTGGAGTGCTAAGCAGGGAAATTGGCATGAGCTGCATTTTACACATCAGAAAAAAAAATTGTTAATGACCTGCCTAGATGCTCAGAGATAGTGAAATTTTTATTAACACATGTCAGCATGTTTCCAATCAGGATGAGGCTCTGGGGTTTTCTGTCTCCAAAGCCCATTCATGTTGTATCCCACCATGCCATCATGAAAAGTGTCAACAACACAGCATGACTTGGTCATTAGCTTGAGTAAATAAATAATTTAAAATGAGTTATAAGCAAAACATAAGGTATAATTTAAATATTCAGAATAGGAAAATAAAGTGAAATGCATTAGGATGTGACAAATATTATGGGACTATTGCAAAACTGCTTTGAAATATGTTTAGTAACATTAATGTTTTCTCATGATGTTACATGAAACCAAAAAAAAAATGCAAAACTTCTACAATAAAATCTTTATTATTGTGCGTATATGTGTGTGAGTGTGTGAGAAAGAGACTGGATTAAAATGTATAAAATTGTTAATAGAAGCTATATCTAGACCGTGGGTTTACAGGTTGCTCATCTTTATGCACTTCTGTGTTTTCCATATTTTCTGTATTTATTATTCATACATAGGATGGGAAAAATAAATATTATGAAGGAAAAAGGAAAAGGAAAAGTGAGAGCAGATCATATTCTCAACCAATTCCTTTCCCCGTGTACACAGGAAATTGAGTTGTCACCATTCTCGTCTTTTTATAGCAAAAGGGAAGAATTTTTAAATTGTAGATAATTAAAACTCCTTGCGCATGCCTATCAAAGCAGGAGCACTCCGCTTCCCATTCCTGCTTGGTGCCTGAACCTTGTCATGCCTACAGGTTTTCTTTCAAAACATTTAATAGAGAAGGAAAGACCTTCCCTCCCTGTTAAGTGTAGGCAGGAGCTCAGGGACAGCCTTCATAATTACACCTGAGGCTGCACAAGTAGAATGGCTGTGTAGTTGGGAAATTGTGCCTGAGTATGTCAGAAAATAGCTGTCCTGCTAAAAGTGCCTGGATGTGGAAGGTGGGAGGTGGTGACCTGGAGGGAGGGGTTGGTCCTGCACAGCAGGCAATGGAGGGCAATGTGGAGCCCTAATGCAAACTGCACTGCAGGCAAGATTTGGCAGGAACAAAGCTAAGCTAGCTCTAGAAACTGGGCCTTCTCCTTACCACCAAAAGCACAGAGACTGAGCCAGGAGAAACTACTCTTTTTGTTTTTGTTGTTGTTGTATTTTTGTTTGTTTGTTTGTTTTATTACATGTGGATGAGATAGTTACTCTCCAAAGTCCTCCCCAAATCGCAAGCCTCCAGTGCTCTGTCTTTGTCTTGGGTCCCTTGGATACAATGCAAATCCCAAGCAAAATCATTCTTTGCTATCCCGGCACTTGACATAAGCTACCAAAAATTCAAAGCACCTCTTCAGAGATGATCTGATTTGTACAAAGTGCAGGACTATTATTTCTCCCAACCCTTGTTCTGAATATTGCATATTTATATCATGCAGCTTTATAAGCATATTCACTGTTTTCTGTCTGCCCTTTGGGCTGATAAATCTGGCTTCCTCTGTGATTCCCTGTGAAATATGCTCACATGACAGACATCTCAACCCCTAGCTATGGAAGATCTAATGCAGCAGCTTTCAGATGGTGCTTGGAAATCTGTAATTTTAACACAATTCTTACATTTTTTTTCTAACACCCACTCAGGGTTTATAACCCCTCTTCTAGGATATTACTATAGAAAGCAATTAGAGATCAAAACTAAAATACGTGCTGTTATATACTACACCAAGATGATGTGCTATCGTGAAAAACTCTCTTTACCTATCTGTGCCTTGGTTTCATCATCTGAAAAATGGAGTTAATTGTACCTACCTGGAAGTACTGTTCATGTGAAACACTTAGCTCAAAGTCTGGCACAGAGCAGGGGCTAATGGATATGACCACTTATCTCTCTTGGTCTTGGAATAGGGCCAAGGACATTGAAGAATGTTAACATGCAGATCAGACCTGTATTGTGTGCAAGAGGCAAGAGCATTTGAGGGATGCAGGATTGAAGGAGGTACTCAATCTAGTTCAATGTTTTCAGGTTAAAGACCACCCGTTTTTTTTACCACTGTCTTATCGTGACTTAGTACAGACTTCTCACTCACGGTTCCATTTTGATGCTCTTCAAATGTTTAATCTACGTCATCTCAGGGATCAGTTTCTTAAAGTTTCCATGGGGAGGATTTCTACTGGTAATTAACAGTTAGGAGTTTGGATAGGGTAGTTGGGAATCTCTGTGTCTGCATCTTCCTCCTCATCCCATACTAGGTTTCGACTATAGGCAATTTATCTCACTCTGAGTCTTAGATTTCTTCACCTGTAAAATGAAGAAAACAGTAATGGACTAGATACCACAAACTCTAAATCCTGGGGAAACTGTATGTTAAGTAATTGTTCATGTCTTAAAGGTTATGGAGATAACATGAGATGAATCATATAAATGTGCTAGGAATAGAATCCCATAAATGTTAAATGATAATTTTCATCCTGTTTCTCAAAATGCAACATATTTGGTGTCTTCTTGAACACCTCTCCATATGTACTTATATCTGTTGGCCTTGTACTACCATCCTTTGTTTATTTGTTTCTGAATTTGGAGGGGAAAAATCTGTGCTGGGTAAGTTAGTGGTAAGTATGATTGACTTGAGAAAGAATGGAAAGGGCACCAAACATCCATGCCATCTGATTATCTTCTTGAGTCTTTTATTCCATCTTTGTCTTCCAGAAAAATTGTGATCACTAAGGAAAAGGGTCATCTTCTCACTTTGTGTCTCTCAGAAGCCAACATTGTTGGATAGGGCCAGTGTATGCTTATGTTTGGAGAGTTCCAAGGTAATGGCCAGGGTTTTGGAGGAGGTGATACTATTTGCATAGGTGGCTGAGAGTTCATGAGATGTGCAGAGAATGGGAACCTTGGGGGTCATCACCAGCCCTCAGAGGCTTCCAGCCTGCGATCCATCAGAGAGTAAATTCCTTCCTTCATCCTCCATCCACTATATGAGTTTGAGGAGATTCTCCCTTGAGAGAGATGACCATGCCAGATAATGAATAATAGTTTTGTGTTTAGCATCATCTCCATAAGTGTCAGAGAGCAAAAACAGGAGAAACAGTATTCCTACTAACGTTTGATGAGTATAGGAGTGGACAGAAAGAAAGCCTGCCTCACTTAACAGATTGCCTTATTCACTGCATATTCCCAGGGCTTAGCAGTGAGCATGGTTTATTAAATGCTCTGTAGGAATTTGATGACTACTGATGAGATCACGAAGCCAGAGGCTTACATATATAGTAGTAGACTCAGCTAAAAAGAAGGATAAAGGGGGTAGCATTTAGAAACACACAGAGCATATCTGAAAAACTGAGATGCATTTTCTTATCCTCATTAAGTGTAAGATGTAACGTTCATGGATAGTTTCACGGAGGAAGATTGCATTTCATACCTAAGTTAGCCGATTGCAATCCAAGCTCTCTCTTACTACATAGACACACACATATACACTCAAATG
This sequence comes from Marmota marmota marmota, assembly GCF_001458135.2. Lineage (NCBI taxonomy): Eukaryota > Metazoa > Chordata > Mammalia > Rodentia > Sciuridae > Marmota > Marmota marmota. The sequence goes on from NW_026000021.1 coordinate 5,025,892, forward strand.
TCTGTCTTCTCCCAGTTGCAAATCATTTCTCCTTTCAGCAATTTCTATCCACAGAAATAAGAGCATTAGGTCATTCTTTAAAACCATACATAGCCTTCCAATCTTGCTACCTTCTGCTTCCAGTGTGGATAACTGGGTTCCCTCCATACTTTTCATTCTCAGAGTATTTTACTTTTTTTTAAGAGCCAATAAAATCTCTGATGACTGTTGCATTTATATTTTTATGACCACATGAAAATAAGAAATATGAGATTCATGGTACACCCATTAGCAAAGAAACCCCTGTGTTTTTCTTTTCACTTGAATTTTGTAAGATTTAATCTAAGAAGAAGGCATCAGATTACAAGTACGTCATGATCTAAAACACCCCCATGACAGCCATCATTGTCATGTTTCAACCATCCTGTCAGTACTACTACAGAGTTTATATGGTGCTTTGTCTTTTAGGATAATTTCCGTGGATGTTCACTGGGAATACAGGGGTCATGATCCTTCTAGAGTTTACAGACTAACGTTCCATCTTTCCAACAATTTACTTAGCCAGAGTAAGTCTCAATTACCCAGTAACGTTGTATATTCTTTCAAGACACAGCAGTTAGATAAGAGTCTACTTTTAAATAAACATCAGAATTCCTGAAATGGAATAGAATTTATAAGGTACAAGATATCTCCCAAAAATTATGCAAAGTGGCTTCCTTACTGTGCTGATTTTGAAGAATTTGGAGTCTGACTATAGGTACAGAATTTGTCCTGGGTGGCAGCTGATATTGCATTTGTTTTCTTCTCTTTCACGCTACTACTCCCACTTTTTATATACTAGATTGGTTCAAAGCAATGAGATGATGGATATATCCTTCTCTATGACAAAAGAAGAATTGAAAACTTAACAAGTAGCTCCAAAAATGTTGAAGAACCCTGGTCTGATACACAGGATAATATTTAGGGAAGAGACAGATATGAAAATCAGAGAATAATATGAACCTCAGGGAGCTAGAGGAAGAATTTCTACGCAATTAGGGTGGTAAGAAGTCAGGATTGAGTTGGAAAGACCTTTGTTAACTCTGCAATGTTGCCAAGAGTCAGTCTGAGTCCTAATCATCAAGCCCATAAAAGTGCAGGCATAAAATAGAAACAAAGAAAGCTGGCCCTTCAAGTATATCCTGTTTCATTATTTAAAGGTTTATTAAGTGTATAGATCATGCAACCTGTGTCTCAGATTTCCAATGAGACTTGAGTCAATATATTAAGACACAGCATTAAGGTAAAGGACTGCAAGCTTTATTGAATACTAAATATCCTTTACAGTGGGACATCGCTATAAAACTCACTCCTGTCCAAATGGTTATTTAAACATTTGTGAAGTAGTGAATGAAACCTGAATAAGTTAAGCCTTGTTTATGACAAACAGTGGCTTCAAAGCGGATGACCTATCCATTCACTTGATAACTTGTGATCAAATGAGAGGGAGAAAATACAGGCTATCATAAGGAAGACAAAGGTGAGAATTGAACATCACACCTAGTTCCTGGTAATATAGGATCACTGTCCTTGTTTTGAACTTCATCCCTCACTTGCTACTTGATTCCTGAATACACACATACACTACACACACACACACACACACACACACACACCTCATCATACTTTGAGTTCTGCTCCTGTCTCTCTCTTCATGTGCTTTACATGTACATGTGACTTGCAGAAAGGGCTTCTTGGGTCTTGATCATTTACTCACTTGCTGTATCCTTAGGTGTTATTAGATTCCAGTCACCTTAAAAGAGTCTAATCAATATAGCTTTGGTCCCTGAAGCCAAACCATAGTAGAACTCCCCTACAAGGTCAGAAGAGAAAGAACTATCTGGTTTTGAATAAAAATTATCTATCTATGGTAATTCTTTCCATAAAATTACTTTTATAATATTAATTTAATTAATTAGAAATAGGACTTATTAAAGAGATAGGAAATCTGTATTCTGGTTGAATCTTCCTAACAATTATAATATATATGGTTTCTGAGCCTCAACTACCCATCACAATCCCAACTACCTCACAGAGCTGCTTATTAAAGAAACACAAAATAAGAATTTAAAAAAAATACACAAAAATCATAGTGGTTATAGTATCCTAAACACAAAATAAACTTAAATTCTTTATTCTACTAGTCAGTACCGAGTGGGCAGATATCAGTGAAGAAGAGATCCAAGTTTTTTTGTAAAACACTTGTCAAACCTTCAGTATTTGCAAAGAACTACTCCAGAAAAGGCAAAGTGGATTAGTGAGAGGATCCCAATCAGTCAACATTTAAAGGACCAGAGAGTGAAGACAAAATGAGGTGAGATAGCATGCTGTTCCATGGGAGGCTTCCCTAAAAGTCAGAGAGGCCATGTGAGACTGGACAGTTGGTTCGTGCCTAGAAGTGCCTGACAAAGCAGACATCTGTATCCTGCTCTGCCATTCTTAGGTCCTGGTAATTGTGTCCTTCTGTATAGATAAGACTTAAAATACCTGTACACAGTGTAGCATGAGTTAATGTCAACTGAGAAGGCCTGAGTTCCATCCATATGAAATTCTATTTGTAAATGTGACCCTAGAGTGTTTAGAAAGTGGGTGGGAAAAACTCCCTCCATTTCCTACTTAAAATGTTCTTAATTTTCACTGTTCTTAACCTGATTATGCAAAAAAGTATGATTTATGCTGATCTCCTGCTTTCCTTTTAGGGTGTCTGAAATTTGGTGTATGCCAGGCAATGGGTGCCTAAGTGACCAGTGTCTCATAGAAACTCTGACATGACTCCTCTGAAGACAACATTTCTCACTTGTTGCCACAATCCATTTCTGAGGGAACTAAACACTTCGGGGGGCTGACTGCACTGGAGAATGACTAGGAAATTCTCACCCAGTTTCCTCCAGGCATTGCCTGTGTGCCTTGCCCTTTGTTGATTCTGCTTTGGATCCTTTTGGTGTCATAAATCATAGGCATAAATATGACAATATGCTGAGTCCTGGGAGTCTTCCTAGAGAATGATCAAATCTGGGAGGTGACCTTGGAGACCAACACACTTCCTGTTTCTTTCTTTAAGATGTCATTTGTTCACCTTTCTGCCTTCCAAGAGACTATGCCTGCATGGATATGCTGATTTTCCCACAAAGCCACCATAAGAGCACACTGGGGTTGTGCTGGGAGAAAAAGGTAAGAAAAATGCATATGCTGCCTTTCCCACCCATACCCTTTCCCTGACAGAGAAACTCATTGGACCCTTTCCCCTAGACCTCACTGAAGCCAGACTAAACACTTCTTGTGTCAATTTAGATACAGTTGTACAAGTAGATCCCAGGAGTGGAGGGAGGAGGGGAGAGCATTTGGGAATATTCTCCTCTGACCCAGGTACAATGTTTGGGTTAGCATATTACCCAAATGAGTCATTTTTAACAGGGAAACAAAAGTAATCCTATGTTATGGTTTAACATTCTTCTCTGGAATGAAAAGGGGATAAATAATTTTCTGGAGATCTCACAATAAGTAGTAAATCCTGACTTAAAAATTTATCTGATTCCAAATCTCATATTTCTTCCATGATATTATGTTTCCCTCATATCCAAGTCTTTAGCCTCAACTTTTTCATCTGAAAACTGCTGCTCTGTATCTCACTTGTGTTATTAAAATAAGGTGATATATGCATGTTAAGTATGTAACAGAGAGTCTGGCATATAGTAAATTTGAAACAAATGGAAATAATTTTCATGATTATTATGACTCTGATTATACTTAAAACAGATATGTCTGGCCCAGGGTCCATATGTCTGCTCAGTCCAAGGCTCCAAGAATTTGGATGGCAAGACAGACAAGGACTATCATCTAGGGCACAATATTTTGATACTATTTTTTCATGTTTATAACACAGCACACTAATTATTATGTACCTCATTAAGTATGCATCAGATTAGTTTTGCAAGTTTCATTTGCATCAATTCTGAACTCAAAATTTATGCAATGCTTAATATTTCATATTGTTTTTGGAGTACCATACAAATCTGCTTCAAACATAAAAGCAAACAATAAAAAACACCACAAATGTCTTGAAGTGGCCAGGTTGTGTTCTCCTAGCACATACTGACCTAGGACTCAAATCTGTAATTTATTTCACATCTACCAGTTTCTACTCATGAAATTCACTAATAGACTTTCCCCTTTATGAAATCTTCTGCAATGGAAGTAAAACTTTCCTTTGCCTTTTGGTGTTAGTACCAAAAAGATTATTTTACTGGGCCCTGTGAAATGATAGAAAGTTTATTTCACAAGCATACATTAAGAAATTATTTCATAATAAATAGGATTTATGGGCTGGGGATGTGGCTCGAGCGGTAGCGTGCTCGCCTGGCATGCGTGCGGCCCGGGTTCGATCCTCAGCACCACATACCAACAAAGATGTTGTGTCCACCGAGAATTGAAAAATAAATATTAAAAAAAAAAATTCTTTAAAAAAAAAAAATAAAAAAATAAATAAAAAAAATAAATAAATAGGATTTAGTACATCAATCTCTCTAGCACACAGTCAGACTCAAGAAATCAAAGCTGGGATGGTGGTGGTAATAGTGTTGAGATGAAGTAATTTGCATTCTAACATTTTATAGAGGTTAGTTTCTAAGGTCAGTCTATTATGGTTTATGATTTAACAGATTTTACACAAGGATAAACACAGACACACAAGTAACACGGAAAACAAGTAACAAGGAACATGATTGAGGCTTTTACACCTCTAACTTCTAAGGAAAACTTTCATATCCTTTGATTTCATAAATTTACATTAGTTCCACTGAGTCTAAATTATTACTTTTTTGAAAATTCAACTTTTCATGACTCTACTTGTCTTACTTAGATCAACTACAACAGTGAATATCTGACTAAAATATTTTCAATAATTTCTATAATTGCTTTTAAGTCTCCTATTAATAAATTTAAGACAAATGACAGAAGGAAATATCCTTAAATGTAAATATAGAACATTGTGTTTCCATGGGTATGTATTACTGCTATTGATTTTCTAGTCATCTACTTTTAAAGCCAGTTTGAAGATGATTTTTAAGTGTTCAATCTCATTTATTAAAGCCTTGAAAGTTGATTGCCTTAATTTTCCTCCAATCAACAAGATAACCCTTAATTTTAAGGTCTGGATTAGTGGCACTCCCAAGTACGAAGTTATGATGCCATTTATTTACATTAGAATCAACATGAGTTCAGATCTTAATGCCCTCATCAATTTTCCAAATAAAACTTCAGCTGTAGTGTGGAGCAGGTGAAATGAGGTCTGTATTTCTCAGATGTAACGTAGCCAAGAGCTTAACCCAGGCTTCATGAAGTTTAAAAGCAATAAAGCCAAAGTTATTTCAGCCCTGCAGCATACTTATTTAAAGAGATGGATGTTATTGGCTGTCTTTCAATGGACTGCTTATACTATCATTAAAACTTGAAATGGAATCCCACAGTGTTATGTGTGGAATGTGATATAAGTCCCACCTTCCTTACCTAATCCCTTTAAAACAAAAGGACAAAAACAACTCTAAAGCTACACTCAAAATATTATAAAGTCATACCTCCATCCTCATTTCTTACAGAAAGAATGTGATGCTGAGAGTTTATGGCATACCACTTCGAGGAAATATGCATATGTCTGGCAGGAGTGTGGTCTAGGGATCAGGAAGCAAAGGTGGTTCACTGGAGGATCTAGCAGCTTCCACAACTGCCAAATTAACAGCATCAGAAAATACACTAACTTGTCCCTAAACTCCAGGAAGATAACAGCCAAGTCTGTACTAACCCTCACAATATCTATTAGAAGAGGGGAGTGAAGGGAAGGAAGGGGGAATGGGGGTAGGAATGATAGTAGAATGAATCAGACATTATTATCCTAAGTCCAAATATGATTACATGACCTGTGTAGCTCTACATCATGTACAACCAGAGAAATGATAAACTATACTCCATTCATGTATGATGGGTCAAAATGCATCCTACTGTCATGTATAATTATAACAAATAAAAAAGTAATAAAGAGGCTGGGGATATAGCTCAGTTGGTAGAGTGTTTGCCTTGCATGCACAAGGCCCTGGGTTCAAACCCAGCACCTAAAAAGTAAAAATAAAATAAAAATAACACAATGTCTGTTATAGTGCCAAACTATATCAGGTATGTAGTAAATACTGAATAGATTAATAAAGGAATAAAGGGATGCTATGTAAAAACAGCTGTCTTCCCACCATGGTGATCAATTACTCTAAAGTTCCTAACAGGTTTGAAGAAGGAATTTTGAATTCTTTGATTCGATGCAGTCTTCAAATACTGAAAGGTAGGAAGGAAGATGAAATGAGAAGAGTAGCTTGCCTTCTTTGTTTAGGTGTTTATTTCTGGTATCTACCCTTTTAAAATGTTGCTGTTTCTTCTTATTATACTTATAAACATGCAAGTCCAACAAATTCTGTCAAATTCATGTTTATTCAATGCAGTGTTACTCTTTAATTTCAGCATTCTCAGTTCAACAAGATAAAACCGAGTTCAAATCTAAATACTTAGGCATCATTGCTTTTCATGATCATATGCAATCATATTTTTCTGTTCCCTTGAATAATAGCTAAGTTTCCTATTGTACACTAATTTAGGCCAGAGAGATTGTTATTGGCACATTAAGCACTTAATTAGAATAAATTAATGATGCCAAGGTATTAAAAAATTTGCCTGTGGCTATGTCAAGTCAAATCATGGCAATATTTATATCATGATTACCACGACAATAAAATCCTTTGCTCTTCTTCATAAACAAGAGAAAAAATAGTCAATGGAAACAGGCCCAGAGAAATGGCAGATACTTGAATTAGTAGAAAAGGACTTTAAAAGAACTTACAAATATGTTCAGTGATTTTGAAAATGATATACTACGTATATATAGTAGCTATATATAATGCATGAGTGTTACAACTTGTCAATAAACATTCCTTAAATAATGTATATATAACATATATGCCTATTAGATACAGACATGTAAAATGTATGAAAATTCTCAACAAATTAAGAGAATCCATGAAACTGAACAAAACTGAAATTATAAAACTGAAAGATATTTGATAAAAGTATTTAGGGTTTAACAGGAGATTGGCTATTGTAGAATAAACTACTAGTAAACTTCAAGACAGGGCAATAGAAGTTACAAAATTATCATATGAACAGGGAAAAATGTTGACAATATTAATAAACCCAAAGTAACCCAGGACACATTGGATAGTCTCATATGTATGTAACTGAAATCCCAGAAGAAAGAGGAAGAGATTGGCTGAGAAACAGTAATTGAAGGCACACTGGCTTAAAATATTCCAAATCTGTTTTCTGTTGAAAGAAAGGAAGGAAGGAAGGAAGGAAGGAAGGAAGAAAGGAAGAAAGAATCTACCCCTTGTTGAAGCTCTGTGAAATCTCAAACAAAATACACACATTATATATGCACAGAGATATCATAGTTGGATTCCTCAAAACCAAAGTAGAAAAACAACAACAAAAAAAAAACTTTAAAGTAATTCAGTGGAGGAAAAAAACCTAAAGATCTCAACAAAAGACTATTTAAACTGAAAAGTGACTTCTGTTTAGTAGCAGGAGGCAAAAATCAACATACAAAGCTCAAAAGCTTTTGTATATACCAAGATGAAATTGCTGAGAAAGAGATTATAAAAGCACTCTCGGGATCCAACATGGCGGCCGGCAAGGAAGCAGCACTTTCAGTATCTCCACATTAACCGGATCAGAAACACCCATTAAAACAGCTACATTCTACCTACTGAGGAACTTCTAGCAAAATTCCGCTGAAAGGAGACCTGCCAGGAAGTAGTAAGTTATATTAGAGGTGACAGTTGGCCCCAGACAAGTGAATCTTGGCCGGCCACGCGGGCGCAGAGGTCCAATCCCGCAGCCACCGCCCAACC
>NW_026000021.1:5038272-5050231 GCF_001458135.2 Marmota marmota marmota
AGCAGATGGGGTAGAGAGGGAAGATGAGAGGGAAGGGGAGGGGGGATAGTAGGGGATAGGAAAGGTAGCAGAATACAACAGTCACTAATATGGTATTATGTAAAAATGTGGATGTGTAACCGATGTGATTCTGCAACTTGTATTTGGGGTAAAAAATGGGAGTTCATAATCCACTTGAATCAAATGTATGGAAGATGATATGTCATGAGCTGTGTAATGTTTTGAACAACCAATAAAAAAAAAAAAAAGCACTCTCATTCACAATAGCCACAAAACAAACCTTAGTTAAATTATCGAAAGAAGTAAAACTTAACTAAGGAAGTAAAAGACCTCTATAATGAAAATTATTGAACACTGATGAAAGAAATGGAAGAAGTCATTAAAAGGTAAAAAGACCATCTATGTTTATGAATTGGCAGAATATTGTTAAAATGTCCATATAACTAAAAGTGATCCACAGATTCAATGCAATTCTCATCAAAATATCAATGACATTTTCCACATAACTAGAAAAATAAAATCCTAAAATTCATATGGAAGCACAGAAAAGTCCAAATAGTCAAACAATCTTGAGTAAGAAGAGCAAACCCAGAGGAAACACAGTACCTCTTTCAAGACATACTACAGAGCTGTGGTAATCCAAGAAGCATAATAATGGCATAGAAACATATACACAGATCAATGAAACAGAATAGAGAACATGGAAAGATACTTAAGCATCTACCCCCACTGATTCTTGGCAAAGGTACCCAAAACAGATATTGGAGAAAGGACAGTTTCTTCAAAAACATGGTGCTTAGAAAACTAGACATCCACATGCAGAAGACTGAAACTTTACTCCAACTCTGACCCTGATAAAAAATCAATTCATAACTGATCAAAAACATTATTGTAATGACTGCAATTCTGAAACTCAAAGGGGAACCCTTAAAGATGTTTGTACAGGCAATAATTTTCTGGATAGGAGTCCAAACACATGGGAAACAAAAGCAAAAATGGACAAATGGGATTACAGTACACTAAATTTCTGCACAGAAAAGGAAACAATCACCAGGTGAAGAGACACCATACAGAGTGGGAAAAATATATTGGCCAGCTCTTTATCTGAGGGTTAATATCTAAAATATATACAGAACTCAAAGAACTCAACAACCATCACCACAATAGCAATAAAAACAAGTAATTCGATTAAAATGAGCAAATGATCTGAATGGACACTTCTCAAAAGAAGAAATATAGATGGCCAATGAAATAATACTCAACATCCTTAGCCATCATGGAAATACAAATCAAAACTACAATGAGATACTGTCTCACCTCAGAATGTCTAATATCAAAATAAATAAAAATAACAAAAACTGGCAAGGATATGGAGAAAAAGAAACTCATATACTGTTATAGTAATGTAAATTACTATAACCGCTATAGAAAACATTATGGAGGTTCCTCACAAAACTAAAAATAGAACTCCAAAATGATCCAGCAATCCCACTCCTGGTAATATATCCAAAGGAAATGAAATCGGTATACAAAGGAGATATCTCCATGCCAATGTTTAGTTCAGCAGTATTCACAATAGATATGAAATCAGCCTGAGTGTCCATTAACAGAAGAATGGACAAAGAAAATGCAGAATACATACACAAATTCAGCCCTAAAGAATTAAATTATCATTTGCAGAAAAGATGATGGAACTGGAGGACATCATATGAAGTGACATAAGCCAGACACAGAAATACAAGTATCACATGCTTTCTCTCATATGTGGAAACAAAACAAAAATGTAGAATAATGATTATTGGACACCAGAAAAGTAGGGGGGCAGGGTGGAAGAAAGGTGGATGAATATGATAAATGCATACTCAGCATATATGGAAATACAGTGAATCCCATTAATATCTAAAATCAATATGTGTTAATAAAATATATGAAGTAAATATATAAATTAAAAAATTTTTTGAATTATTTTATTTTCCCAGATCCTTATATGCAGTATAATGCTCTCATGATGTTGGGGAATGGCAATGAGCCAAAGCTCCCAGTCAGCCACATAATCACCAAGGGAAACAACACACACTCTACAGTATACTGTATTACCAAACTTGGAGGTTGGGTAGGTTAGTGTCATTTGATGCATCATCGACATTTGCAAGGTGATGGATGTATCAGGATGTAAGTCAAGGAGCACTGGACTCTTGATGGTTTTCGTTCTAGGCCATTTCACCACTAGGTGGCGATGCACATACCTTTCCCTTCTTCAGCAATGCCATTTTCCTCACTCTAGTCAGCCTGGCCAACACAGTAAATATCCTTTGCCACCATAATTTAATCAATGTTCTTCTGATATGAACCACTTCTAATTAACTGGTAGGTGCTTGTTTACTATACACAGTACGCTGTGTGACATCATCTGTTCCCTTATTTGACCTGCCCATTACAATATGAGCTCCCAGTAATTAAGGGAGTGTCTAGGACAGTGTCTACATAAAAGCAGTGTTCCATAAGTATTTGAATATTTCATTGAAATAATATAGTCAACAGGTGCAAGAGAAAGGAGAATGACAATAGCACTCAGTCTGAAACTGATAATTTGGCATATTTGTATGAATCATGACTCACTGACTTTGTAACCTTGGGAAAATGACTTCTCTAAACCTCAGTTTTATCATTAAGGTGAAAAAAAAAAGTAAATGGAGATAATGATGCTATGTAAAATTCTTGCAAATAAATGAGATGATTTATGTAAAATGCATTGATAGCACAGCTCCTCTTATACAATGAACACTTGATGAGTTATGGCTGTTATTATTTACATTTTTTTATGAAAATAAGAAAGAAGATATGAGGATCATTCACGAATATACCCAAGGGCAAAACAACAACAACAAACAAAACTCATGTGTTTTTCTTATCACTGAACTCTCAGTGCACATACATTCATGTTTATTTCTGGTTGTTATAGTACATTTAATGGTGAACCAATTCTCTAGAAATCTAGACTAAAGAAAACCTGGTATTTCACTTTCAAAGGCTTTGGAAATTTCCATTTCTGTTCGATAATCAAAGGTTGAAGACTGCTATAATATCACCAGGTATATAGGAAGGAGGAGAGGGTCTGTCTATCTGTGAAAATAATTGTAGGAGGCACAAAAGACGAATATGAAGTCCATATCAAACATGCAAAATTCATGTAAATGAGACCAGTAAGCAGCAACAATTCCTGCACAAATCCCAAGAAATATCTCAGAGTAAAAGAAAGAGCAGAAAGAAGGAAAGAAAAGGTAGAGGATAGAGGGTGGAGAAAATGAGGAAGGAAAAAAGAAAAGGAAAGAAAAATTGCACATTTTCAAATTGAATTTGAAACCCGAGTGATTTTTTTGGATGTTTGTTTTAAAAACTCACCTGAAATTGGGTAACGCAGAAGCTTTTTCTGAAGGACAGGCAGTGGAATGCCTCTTAACTTTGTGAATAGGCATAAGAGTGCCAAGGAGTTTCATCCTCAGCTGACATTTCTGAATTGATTTCCTACTAATAACAACTCTGGGCAAACTGCGCTGGGCCTACAAATCACTGATTAAATCTCCTCCTTTTATCAAAATCTAGTTGAAATAAAGATAATGACCTGGGCTTGTGTTGAGGACATCCGGGCCATCCATCGCTCCGGGTGTTGGAGGTAGTGCACTTGGCTCCTCCGGGGTCATCAAAAACCTATTGATTTAGTCTACAATGTCTCTGCGTCACACACAATTGCTTTCAGGGAGATTCATTTGAAATGCATGCCCCACCATGCAGGATCTGTCTCATCTGTGACCATTTGAAAGGTCACTATGTGAATGGCTTGTTCTTTCCCATCCTTCACCTCAGACCTTATGGGTTGTTTTTTCACCTTTTGTGTTTACAAAAAAAAAAAAAATTAGGAAAAGCCAAAACCATCTGTCATCAACATGAGCATGATTGATCACAACATAATACAGTTACTGCAAGAATACTTTTCTCGAGGTACAGGTGCCTTTGTGGCCTTGAGAAAGGCACAGACCTCCTCATGCCCTTTTTTTCCTACACTGTTTGAGACACTCTGCATGTATCCTCATAAAACTCAGTTGATGATGAGTCTTTGGCTGGTTTGCTGCTGACTAGAAGTTGATTTCAGGTCCCAACCTGAGTGAAGATGGTAGGTAGATATATTGTTCATAAAAGAAAAAAATTGTGGGGGGTACCAGGGATTGAACTCAGGGAAACTCAGCCAGTGAACCACATCCCCAGCCCTATTTTATGTTTTATTGAGAGACAGGGTCTCACTGAGTTGCTTAGCACCTCGCTTTTGCTGAGACTGGATTTGAACTCGAGACCCTCCTGAAGCCTCAGTCTCCAGAGGCACTGGGATTATAGGCATGTGCCAACAAACCCGATATTTTTTAGCTTTTTTTTTCTTAATGTCTGCCATTTCAAATAGGCTCCTTTTCTCCCACAATATCTTGTATGTGCACAAGCTGTCTGTTGCTTATCTAACCACTGTCAAAGGTAGAGGAAGTAGTAAATTCAACTACAAATTTGCCTTTAGGTAGAATAAGAACTTTAACTGGATGTGTGTCAGAAAAAAAAATAATTTAACATTCAAACTTATTCTCTCCTTCCCTAAGCAGATGTATTAATTACAAAAACTTAGGAACTCCAAATTTTGGATGAAAAAAAATTGGAGAAAACCCAAAGACAGAATGATGTGGAAGGACACAGCATGCAGGAGAAAGGCCAAGTGGGGGTGTGGGAGAGAAAGAGGCAGATGTCTAAACAGACTGATGGAAAGAAAATGAGAAACAGAAAGGGAGAGAGATACAGAGACACAAAGACATACCATAGAGTCACAAAGAATAAAAGGCAGAGCCAGATGTGATGGCAATTGCCAGTAATCCCAGCAATTCTGGAGGCTGAAACAGAATTCCACATTCCAGGCCAGCCTCAACAATTTAACAAGGCCCCAAGCAAATAAGTGAGACCCTGTCTCAAAACAAAAAATAAAAAGCAAAAAAAAAAAGAGGGGCTGAGGTTGTAGCTCAGTGGTAGAGCACTTGCCTCACATGCGTGAGGCACTGGGTTCAATCCTCAGCGCCACATAAAAACAAATAAATAAAGATATAGGGTCCATCTACAATGAAAAAAATATTTTTTTTTAAAAAAAAGAACCTGGGCCCAGTGGCACATACCTGTATAACCAGCAGCTTGGGAGACTGAGGCAGAAGGATCGCCATGTTCAAAGCCAGCCTCAGCAACTTAGTGAGGCCCTAAGCAACTCAGTGAGACCCTGTCTCTAAATTAAATATTAAAAAGGGCTGGGGATGTGGCTCAGGGGGATGTGTCCCCTGGGTTCAATCCCTACATACATATCTATATGCATACATGACTAAAGCAGAAACTGACCACATGGAGAATACCCTGTAAAGATGCCCAGGTGAAAATAATAGACAGCTAGGAAAATGAGAGGTGGTTACAAAGAATTTGTAGGAAATTCAGCTGAGAGATATAACAATATAACTTGCTTCTCTTTACACCTACAAAGTCTTTCAAAAAAATTGTTGTTCAGTCTATATGCAGTCAGATTTGTATTCTCTGCCTGCCTCCCCTTTCTCCAAGTGCCTGTGTTAAGAGGAACTGCCTTGTTTACAACTGTAGTGAGAAACACAACCACCCAAGCAAAGAGGCAAAGGAATCACAGAGGCTCTCGGCTGAATTATGTCACAAATGGGCATGCAAGATGGTAAGGTAGGGAGGCCGAGCAAGCTAGGGGAGGCAAAGTGTATCCCATTGCTCCAGACCACCTCCCCATGCAGCCTCCCTCGCTGGCCAGCCTCCCTCCCATCTCTGGTGTCAGATAGCTGGATCCAGCACCAGGAAGAGGTCCCTTCATTTCCTAGGCTACAGCAAAAGATAAGGGATGTGAACTCCCCATTTAGGGAAACATCACATGTTTCCTCTAACTACATACAATTACTATTTGCTTATTAAAAATAAAGTACAAATTTAAAAAAGCAATTTGCAAAAACAATGAGTGTGATGAAGGCTGCCAACTAAAGAGAGCCTGATTCACAAAGATGTTGCAAGGAAAGCAGCCTCAAACACTCCTTAACATGCTTAAAGGATACCATGACACTTTCACAGGTATACCTTACCATCTTATATCACAGCCCCACTGGGAGCTTCAAGTGCAAAACAGCTCTAAATTCAATAAAACCCATGGAATGGATCATGACTCTTTCCCTTTGATTTCCAAACTTAATAAATTCTGCAGCTCTACAAGTCATCCATAGAGTTTGCTAGTTTCCATATTAGGATCATACTTTTCTTCTTGTATTACAGATTTCTTATTACAATTTATTTTCCCTGCTCCTGACTTTCTATTCCTTTATGATCCTTTTAAATTTGCTTGATTTTTGTGGTAAGCCCCCTCAAATGGTTTGGAGAATGGAGTGAGGGAATAGATGTTTAACTGCTGATAAAATTTTCATTACTAAAAGCAACATGAGAAAAATAAGCCTTTTTTTTTTTTTTGGTTTGTATTATCTTGAAGACACTAAGATCTAATAATACTATATAGAACAAAAATAAAATTTTAAATAAACCAGTCATAAAAGACCAACAACATGTAGCAGTTTGCAGGAAGCAATATTATATAGCTGTTATGAACACCAGCTCTGGATACTGATGTACCTCAATGTACATAAACATTTTAGGACATTAAGGTATATTGTAAAAGTCTCACTACAATGGCAGTATAGAGGAGTATATATTTTAGTGAACTCTCAATTTTATATGTTCACTAAATCATAATTAAGAAATCTCATTGTTATTTTAACTTCAATTTATTTGATTATTTTTCAGCATGAATATTTGTTCAAATGTTTTGTGTGCTTTTTGTTTTCTATGGGGAGAGAAGGATTCTTTTTTTATGTTTCTTCCTTTTGGTGATGGCTTTGTGTTAAGAGCTAAATTCATTTATTTGTTTCAATTCTGAAAATGATACCGATAGCCTTCTTCACTTGGCAACCATCTTCGCCATGAAATCCTGCAACTGGGAAGCAGAGATTTATTAATGCTAATAACTGGATGATGTCATTTTCAAGTTAAAAAATCAGTCCTGATTTTCTTAGTTTCATTCCATCATCAGGGAACCAAAACTGTCTATAAATGCTGATCTCCCTCAGATGAATTTAGGTGATCTAGGAGTTCCTCCAAATGCCAATAGTGCACATCTCTTTGTAAACTAGAGGGCAGATTTTGCAGACAACTAACAACAGAAGGGTCTAGAGTAGGGGCAAGACAACCATGACCTCAAGTCATAATCTGGAAAGTGTCCCAGAAGCAGGGTTTTTCACATTCTTCTGTGTCCCTGGAACTCAGAAGTCCTTCATCTCTAATATCAGCTGCACAGAAAAAAAAGCTAAGGGCTGGCACTCTTTGAAGAGAAAACCCATCCAATCATAAACACCCGCATGTGTTTCTGCTATGTAAAGACTAAGTAATTAAAATAAGCTAAATTTATTCTCTGTTCTCTAATTTTCTTGACATTGTCCTCCTGCATCACTACTATGGAGGATGGTATTTTAAACCCTCCAGTTTCACTTTCCCTGATAACACAACAAATACTATTTAGGTATAAATGTTTTAGTGAACAAATTATCTTCCTACCTAGCTCTATAAAATCAGTATAGATCAGAAGGAGCTTAGAACATTTTGAGCCTCCTCAGGCTGAATGAGTAGAGGGCAAAATCCCAAATTTAATTGGGATTGGACCTGGAATGTACTGAGTACGGAATAGAGTTTGAGAGAGATGATGAAGGGAAAGGAGGAGGCTATTTACTGAAGAAGTCAGCTCAGAGGGTGTCAGTTTGAGCACTCAGCTGCGACTGGTTGAGCGTGGGCTTCCTCCCTTTGACTTTCTCCGCTTCCTTTCTCTCAGTGTTCCACATTACTGCCAGGAATCATTATTCCATCTTGTTTTTCTTTCTTTTCTTTTCTTTTTTTTTTTTTTGGCAGGGGTTGGGGTTACTAGGAATTGAACCAAGGGTTGCTTAACCACTGAGCCACATCTCCAGCCGCTTTTAAATGTTTTCTTTAGAGACAGGGTCTCTGAAGTTACTTAGGGCTTTGCTAAGTTCCTGAGGCTGGCTTTGAACTCATGATCCTCTAGACTAAGACTCCCAAGCTGCTGGGATCACATGTTTGCACCACTATGCCCAACATCAAGTTTTTTTTTTTTTTTTTAAGTCTATTAATTCCAAACTGAATGGAAATCTGTCTCAGTTTGACCTAAAATGTTAGTCCCCAATCTGGCATCAGCAGACCTCACTAAGGCAGATCCTGAGATGGCCTTGATGTCTCTGCCATTGGCCATTCTCCTTCCTATACATGGGATGTCTCCTTTCTGTGCCTCCAAATGTTACCCCCCTGATGCCCATTTGGGATGCATTTCCTGACTTCTCTAATGAGATGACTAGTATTCTGTTTGCGCTTGTATCACCTACCTTATTCCTCATGGTGGGCTAGAGAACACCCAAATAGTCCCACAAAAGCTAATCCTTACACCTTAATCAATTGTGAGAGCCAATTTTTAGACATAATAATTATTAAAAAGTAAATTTTATAAAACTAGAGTTAAATAAATTATATTAAAAGTAAGTTAATAAAATTACTAGGGAATGATGAGCTTTGAACATTTATTACGCTTTAATATCATATATGCTTTTGAAGTTCCATATTCCTATATTCTCCGTATGGTGAAAAAAAATTATGTGCTGGTGTCCATCTCTTTCCAGTACTGTGTTCAGTAATGTCCACTGGTAGCTTAAAATCCATCATGAGCCATGTACTTATATCATGAAAATGGATGAACATAACAGAGCAAAATTTGATGGGTGTTATATCAATTGTCCAGATTTAAGAATTAATAAAATGCTAAAAATTCAGATTAAAATGTATTTTGCCTATAGCGGCTACATTAGGGACGACATAAAAATTGAGATTATATCCTTCTAATATTTGGAAATTTTTCAATTATCCAGTTGACAAAAGAAATTGCTCATGTCATTAATGAACAGTGAGAAACTGATACATCTTAATTGTTTCTCTTTCATCTTTCTTGTTAGTCTAGTGATAACATAGAAAAAAAATCAGCTATCATTTATGTGGGGATGATATAAATTCCTCACTTGCCACTATTAATTGGCTGTAGATACAAGAGCTTAGCCAAACCAAGGAAGGCATTCTTTGAGAAGCAATTCATTATATGAAATTTATAATAAGGACAACTGCATATTTTGTTATTGGTATTTGTAAATTGGGTGCTGCAATTCTTTGTATGAGTAACATTTTATAATAAATTTATGTACACATATATATGCATTTCCCCAGAAAGCTGATTCTTAAACATTTACCAATATATTCCCCCAAGGGTCTATCTTCTCCAAGAAATTAGAAGTATTTTTTTTTTCTTTTAAAAACTAGAATTGTTATGGTTTTGGACAAGAGGTATCCCTGGAAAGTTCCTTCCAATACAGGAATATTTAGAGGTAAAATGATTAGCTTATGAAGGACTAGAGATGTAGCTCAAGGGTAGAGTTCTTTCCTAGCATGCACAAAACCCTGGGTTCAATCCCCAGCACCACACCTTCACACACACAGACACACAAAAATTAAATTACAGCTCTCATAATCTAATCAGTCCATCCTAATTTGAATGCAGAAAGTGAGTCACTAGGCCTGTTCCTTGGGAAAGTGCATCTTCTCTGAGACCCTTCCCTCTCCTCCACTCTCTCCTTGCTTCCTGACATCCCTCTCCCCTCAGGAGTCTATGGACTAAGACCTCTGAAACTTTGAGCCCAAATAAACTTTACCAGAATTGTTCTGGTCAGATATTTTGGTCACAGCTATACAAAAGCTGACAAAAACAAGGCTCATATCGAATCATCATTAAATCTTCAGTACCTATTGGATTCCCAGCAGTTATTTGATAAATGTTTGCTGATTAGAGTTAAAGGAAGGATTGTATTTCAAACTATTTAGACATATGTGGCCTCTCAAATCTCAGAGAAGCTTGAGTGCTTTTCATCTTGGCCAAGGAAACTCGAGAGCTGTAGACGAGTGATCTTGGGAAGAGAAGAAGAAGAAATATCTAGCTAAAGTATTAATGTTCCAGAATATATACCCAATAATTCTTTTATTATAAATCTTACATTTGAAAGTTGTTTCACCAAAAGATAATTATTCAATGTCTGGGCATGTATTAAAAAGTACTGACTTGAGAAATATTTGAAGAGTTTTCTGAGCCTGTGGAAGAAGCATTTGGATCATCCTCAAATCTGTTCTCCACCTACCCCCAGATCCACAGATTAAACCAAAATATACTTCATATTAGTATTTTCTTACAGAAAAAGAGCTCCAAATATACTCATGCCAAAACACAATTAATGATGTTACTTAAAATTACAAAACGCTGCTGGGCACGGTGGTGCATACCTGTAATCCCAGCAGCTCAGGAGTGTGAGGCAGGAGGATCATGGGTTCAAAGTCAGCCTCAGCAAAGGCAAAGCACTGGGCAACTCAGTGAGACCCTGTCTCTGTATAAAATACAAAATAGGGCTAGGGTTGTGGCTCAGCAGTTCAGCGTCCCTGAGTTCAATCCCCGGTACAAAACAAAACAAAACAAAACAAAAAAATTACAAAATGTTCTCTTTAATATCAGGATTCATATTTTGCCTCTACTTGTTCCCTTTGAGTTCAGCACAGAAAACAGAAATCATTCTTGGTATTTTCAACAGAAAAGGAGTTAGGAGGATCTGATGCTTACAGCATCGTTGGGGCACAGGAGGAATGTTCTATAGGCGGAACCTCCTAGAATGATCCACGGAGCTTCATAAAACTATCCTAATTAAGGGATTATTTTCTCTTCTCCAAGCCCCTACTTGAGACTTAGATTGAGATAGATGCCACAATCTTCAAACCCCACAAAATTTAAAGGAAGCTCCTTAGTAAGATGCCACTATAAAATCTCGTACCTCCAGTTTCTGTAAGCAGCTAACAAAGGCAGGAATGTAAACTCCACCTTACTTTTAAATAGCATGAATTTATATCTCACCAGCAGAATCTAATTCATATTTCACTTTGGCTGCGAGAGCA
Source organism: Marmota marmota marmota (assembly GCF_001458135.2). NCBI lineage: Eukaryota > Metazoa > Chordata > Mammalia > Rodentia > Sciuridae > Marmota > Marmota marmota. Next base: position 5,049,439 of record NW_026000021.1, read on the forward strand.
TCAAGAGAGAATGAGAAATATGAGTTTTAGCTTTCCAACTTCTATAAAACAGGAAAACACAATAGAATGAAATGGAGTTGTATGACAAGTGCCAATCAACAATGTACAACAACAATCTAACTTATATACTTTCCACTCTCAGCCAGATGGCCATGAAGACCTTGACTAGATCTATCAGATTGCACCACATTGCAACCAACCACTGAGCCAACTGTTTTTCTAAAGTGATGATCAGCAGAAATAGAGTAACCAATACCCCCTTTACCTAGAATTTAACTTAAATATGCTTATGATCATTGAAAATAGACTATGCATTTTATTTTATTTATTTTTTTACCATCTTAACTATTTTTATTTTATTTTCTGTTTTTCTTTTATTTTTTTTAATTTATTTTTTTTTAATTTTTATTGTTAGTTGTTCAAAACATTACATAGTTCTTGATATATCATATTTCACACTTTGATTCAAGTGGATTATGAATTCCCATTTTTACCCCGTATACAGATTGCAGAATCACATCAGTTACACATCCATTGATTTACATATTGTCATACTAGTGTCTGTTGTATTCTGCTGCCTTTCCCATCCTCTACTATCCCCCCTCCCCTCCCCTCCCCTCTTCTCTCTCTGCCCCCTCTACTGTCATTCATTTCTCCCCCTTGTATTATTTTTCCCTTTCCCCTCACTTCCTCTTGTATGTAATTTTGTATAACCCTGAGGGTCTCCTTCCATTTCCATTCAATTTCCCTTCACTCTCCCTTTCCCTCCCACCTCTCATCCCTGTTTAATGTT
>NW_026000021.1:5050238-5104469 GCF_001458135.2 Marmota marmota marmota
AGAAGATGGGAGGGGAGGGAGGGGGGATGGTAGAGGATAGGAAAGGTAGCAGAATACAACAGTTACTAATAGGGCATTATGTAAAAATGTGGATGTGTAACCGATGTGATTCTGCAATCTGTATTTGGGGTAAAATTGGGAGTTCATAACCAACTTGAATCTAATGTATGAAATATGATATGTCAAGAGCTTTATAATGTTTTGAACAACCAATAAAAAAAAAATTAAAAAAAAAAGAAGAGATTATCTTCTTTTAAGGTCCTACCAACTTTCAAATACCCTAAAAGTTTTCTGCCACGCTGTGTCCAAAACCTCTCAGACCTAATAGGAGCACCAAGCTCAGAGATATCCAACTCTGATGATAATCATGCTTTTCATTTCTAACTGGTACACCATGCTGCTGTTGAATATACTAATGTGTGGTCTGTCTTTAAGATATCTTCTCTGGTGACACTTCACTGATCTGGAGCCCTCCCTGCCAGATTGACAGGGTTGTCTCTCACAAGAGTTTATGCATGTAGCTCACTAGCATTTAAGTTAAATGCTAGTGAGGGCTCCCAACATTTCTGTCAACCCCCATTACACACACCTACTTCCAAAGTAGGTATTTCAGGGGTTGGGGCTGTGGCTCAGTGGTAGAATGCTTGCCTAGCATGCGTGAGACACTGGGTTCGATCCCACACACGGAACCTCATAAAAATAAACAATAACAAAAATAAAGGTATTGTGTCCATTTACAACTAAAATCTACTAAAAAAAATAGGTATTTCAAGAAAGGGATCTGCAGAGGTCAATAAAGGTCCAAGTCAGTTGACTTTAACATTGAGAGATGTTTGGGTGGAGCTGGACTAATCATTATGAACCCTTTAAGTCTGAGTCTAGTAGTCAAATATAAGCAAGTCAAAGGATTAAAAGAATGAGAGATTCAGTAAGAGGCAAATGAGGGAGCAGAGTCACATAGCATAAAATGCAGACATCTCTGGAAGCTGAGAGCAGTTCTTATTTGACAATTGGCAAGGAACTTGGAACCTCAGTCCTACAACCTCAAGGAAGTAGAATCTGCCAATGGTGTGAATGAATTTGAAAGTAGACTTCATTAGAACCTCCAGAGAAGGATGCAGGCCAGCCAAACCTGATTCCAATGTGACATACTGAAGAGAAAATCTAGCTTGGTAGAACCAGATTTCTGATTTACAGAGCCATGAGCTAATGCATGAACATTGTTTTAAAGCTCAGTGTGTGATGTGATACACAGGAATAGAAAACCAATAGAAACTCTCTTAGTTCATACTATAAGTGGAAGAATTTTTCTCCACAGCTCAAATACTGAGACTGGGTCCTCCTGGGTTTCTTGCTCAATCTACGTTCTGATGCAGAACCTCTTTTCCATAAAACTTCAAGTCTTTAAGCTAGAGATAGGATTGTAGCCTGAACTATTTCTGCATTCCTGATGAGTTGCCCATTTCTACTTATAAAAATAAGCTGTTCTTCATTTCTGGGGATAAAGCCTACATCCCACATTTGTCAGGAGAAAACTCAATTGCATTCTTTATCTGAACCATAGGATACTATAAGCTTGCACAAGTGACCCTTCAATCACTGCTTATACATATAAAGTGACTGAGGTCATCTACTCCAGGTGAACAAGTTTACCTCTCCAGGTCCCCACATTAAGTTTGGATTTAACAGATATGTCATTACCTGTGAATATTTTGCTGACCAGAAAAAAAAAGAGAGAAAAAGAAATGTACACACATATATATATACATGTATGTTATCTCTTTTTTAGCCTCTGTCTTAAAGCTAAATCAAAGTACCATGCAAAAAATTAATGCATTCTCAGAATACTAACTAGAAATGTAAAGGTTTCAGTGCTTTTCAAAATAAATAATATTCATTTGAATCTTTCACTATATTCTTATTAATATTTTTTGGAATTGTTTATTTGTTCTTTTTAGATGCACATGACAGTAATGTGTATTTTGACATATTATACATACATAAAGTATAACTTATTCTAATTAGGATCCCATTCTTTAATTTTTTTTTGTATTACAATTCTATCTTCTTACTTTTTGTTTTTCCTTTTCTTTTATTCTTTCTTTACCAAATACCTTAAAGTTTGAATAAATCAGGACACATATCTATATTTATGTGCCCTCCAGAATGACTTTCACTTTCAAAATAATTTCATAGTGAGATAAAAAAAAGCTAGAAGGAGAATAAGAATTATATTAAACAATGATTCATAATAGTTGAACATCAATGAGATGGGAAACAAATGCTATCTAGAGGTTATTCCATATCTCATCATCTGTTGAAAACCCTTATCTTATACAAGAGAAAATAGACTTTATTCAACTTTGCAGATTTGTTTTGAATTTATTTAAAATAGAGGTAATCTTCTCTTTTAGTTAAAGGGTTCAAATACCTATGGCATAATATACCTTACACAAATATTACCCACCAACACCTCAGAGAATTCCAATTTAAGGATTCATTTAACATCCTCAGATTTATTTAAAAGAAGTTATAGTACTAAAGGTTAGAGGCATACTCATCTACCTCTCAGGTTAGGCAGACCCAAACACTAAAATCTGATTGAACATACACTTAACTCTTCTGCTTCATAAATAGACAATGACTCTATGCAGATTTATTATTTGTGTCCAAAAATGCTTCTTAAAGTTCTACTTAAAATAATAGCTAGATGAGTATAAATACTTGAATTTTACCTTTTTAGTGAATGAGTTTTTGGAAGCATAGTCTTAAAGACCACATGTCATATCCCAGCCATCACCATCAATCTGATCTATTACTAGAAATATAAAACAAGAAATCTGTATATTTTTTAAAACTAACCTAGAAAACCTAATTTCAGGTTGTGATTACAAACATATGCATTTAAACAGGTAATTGTAAAAAATGTGTAAGACATAAAATCAGATGTTAAAATAGGATAATATACAGAAAGAAAAGAGTTTGAAAAAATTTGTTTCTAATCCATACTCACAGAGAAAACTGTAGGGTCGTTTCTTAACTGTAAGTCTTATAATCTTAACACTGTTGACAGAATAGAATCATCTGCATTTGGAAAATGCCTAAAATGCCTAAAATATGTGCAATAAGAACTCTTCTACTTATTTTGTTAAGTCACTATCCAAATATAAAAGCTGCTTCATGGCTGCTTGATAAATAATTTGGTCTTTGGTTGGTAATAGATTATAGAAAGTTTTCGGGGCGGGGGGAGGCAATCCTCTTAAAGACAAAATAATGTCAAAGCACTTATTTCTAAACTCCCACTTGAGCTTGTAAGTCTTATAATCAGACAGAATGTGAATTATTTGATCTAGATCCATTGTTCTTAAAGTGTTGTCCTATTATCTGGGAAGTTGTTAGAGCCTGAATCAGAAGAGGTACAGATAGGACCTATTTGGGTTATCATAAATCCTCCAGTTATTTGAGACTTATGAGAATATACCCATAAATAAGCCAGACCAATATTATTCAAAAATCCTACTGGGAACAACTTAAAAACTGTTTAGCTAAGCATTAAAAACTGGATACATGTTAAAACAATAAGAAAATGAACAACCCAATTAAAAACTGAGCATAAGATCTGAATAGAAATTTTACTGAAGATACACAGATAACAAATAAGCATTTGAAAAAAATAGCAATATCATGTGTAAGAGAAATGCAAATTAAGACAACATACCTATTAAAATTTCCAAAACCCAGAACACTGACACCATCAAATGCTGCTGAGGATGTACAGTACAAGAAACTCTCATTCACTGAAGGTAGGAAATGCAGAATCATTATAGTCACTTTAGAAGATGGGTTGACAGTTTCTTAAAAATCTAAATATCGTCTTAGCATGGCATTCAACAAAACTACTTACTGGTATTTATTGAATGAGTCAAAAACTCAGGTCCATACAAAAACCTGCACACAATACTAAGGGAAGCTTATCCACAACTGCCAAAACTTGGAATCAGCCACTACATTTTATCCATTCATCTGGAGAAGAATAAACTGTGAAACCTCTAAACAATAGGGTACAATTCACCACCTAAAAGAAATGAATTATTGAGTCATGAAACAATGTGGAGGACATTTAAATGCATATTACTAAGTGAAAGAAGCCAGGCTGAAAATTGTAGATGTATGATTCCAGCTTTAAGACATTTTTGGAAAAAAGGCAAAACTATGGAGACACAAAAAGGTCAGTGGTTATCAGACATTCAGGGGCAGAGATGGGTGAATGGGTGGAGCACAGAGGATTCTAGGGCAACTACTCAGTACCATGCTATCACAGAGGATATGTACGTCTGCCATTGTGCAAACACACAGAACATACAACACCAAGTGTGAACCCTAATGTAAACTAGGAACTGTATGTGATATGTCAATTCAGATTCGTCAATTATAACATAACGAATGAGCCATTCTGATGCAGTGTGGAATGTTGATAAGAGAAGAGGCTGGGGTAAAGGTAGAAATTATGCAAGAACTCTCTGTGCTTCCTACTCAATTTACTCTGAACCTAAAACTGCTCTAAAAAAAATAAAGCTTATTTTAAAAAATCAGGATGACATTAAAGAATAATTTTTAAAGAAGGCAAATCATGAGTTATTGATATAGATATAAAAGAACATGTGGAAAATATTTTATTTAGCTTAATAGTTGGTAAAGGAGCAATATTTTATTTAGCTTATTAGTTGGTAAATATCTTAAGTTCAAAGGAGAATCCACAGACCAAATATATAATAAGACCATCAAGAGTGCTGAAATGAATTTGCTTAGTGGAGACCAAACTGACTTCTCCCACAGTAGGTTAGGAATATACAGTCTTCATGGGACAGAACTTATCTGCATGAATATAGAAAATAATTATATGCATTATTATTCATTTCCACCAAGTTACCTTCTAATTCTACAATGTCATATAATACCTTGAAGACAATAAAATGCACAAAATGTACAGGATCAGCTAATTCAGGGGTTATATTCTAATCAACACATAATTTCTATATTTAATAAGTCTAGTAATCTTTTGACCCATCTTAAAGTCAGTCAACAATTTTTTCCTTCTACTTAAATATGGGTGGAAAAGGGCCAAGGGAAGAACAAGGCCAGTGGAGATGGCAGTGAGGTGACAGCCTTCAGAGACCATGGGAGTGGAACCGAAATATGAAGTTACAGAAAGAGGATTTGTCTTTTATCAAAGGGTCTTCAATGCCATGTTGATGATTTTGTTCTTCCTGTCGTGTTAATGGAAAGTTGCTGGAGGTCTCTGAAAGAAGATGTGAGTTGATTAATGCACTGCTTTAGGGAAATTAACCCAAAGCAATCTGCACAATGGATGAAATGCAGAAATGATTGCAAAAAGACCAGGTAGGAGCTGGGAAAATAATCCAGGATTAAGGTAAAATTTGAAGTTTTATTATCCAGAGATTTCCTCTCTAAGAATTTCTTTAGAGACAGGCCTTATTCCAAATCCATCTTATTCTACAAAACTCACAAAAGCCAGTATGCTTTATCTCTTGTGGCCTTGCTCCACAGTAATATGTTGAAAATAGAGACCCATTTTTCTTTCCAGACAGGGTGGATAGTTATCTGGAGTGAAAAGTTTCATTTTCTAGCATTTTTCATTGAAACTATCACCTGATAATTACATTGAATAGAAAGTAACCATTAATCACATCTTTAATATATCAATTCATCACTGTCTACCCTTGTGTGAAGCCAAAGAATTAAAATTAATCAAACTGAACCCCATCGCCACCAAATGTGTGGGGAAGGGTGGGGATAAGAAGGAGATGCTTTAAAATGGCAAAAATACATTTGCTTCTGCTGGCAAGAGGACCAAGACCTAAAAGGTAGCATTGCTTTCTGTCCTCCTAGAGGGTGACTTTAATCTCCTCCTTCGCCCACTTTGAGCGACCTCAAGTGTCCTTAGAGACATAAAGCTCTTAGACGTTGTCTGATGCACAAGAGAAGGGAGGGCTGAGTTTTGTCTTTAATCTTTCATCACCCGCATAAGGTTGCTAATGAAAGGCTTTCAGAAAACAAGCTCACATTTCAAAATGAGACTGCGGCCTGCACCTCTTCTGTCCCTATTTTCCGACTGTGGGGTCCACTTCACAGCACGGTCATTTACAGGCTTCTCTTGCCGAGGCTGCAGGTAAATGGCATTTCTGCGGTGATTAGATGTAGAGTCTGGCTCTAAAGAGCCCTGGATGAATAAGGCACATGGAGAACTATTCATTTGTTTCTTATCATTCTCTGTTTTCCTGCCTTGGTCTGTTGCCATGAAAAGAAGCTTGTCTCATCTCCCCACATAGGTAATAAACTCCTTCAAGAAAGCACCAGGTGTTCTACTTAATTTTGTCAAGTCACTTTCCAAATATAGCAGCTGTTCCATGGCTGTTTGATAAATAATTTGGTGTTTGGTTGATTATAGATTATAGAAAGTTGGGTTGTGGGGAGACAATTCTCTTAAAGATGAATTATTTCTAAACTCCTAATTTGAGCTTATAAGTCTTTATTACATTTTATATAGGGAGAAGAGATTTGGCATTTTGGAGAAATACACATTAAGACTTTTAGTGATTATCATTATAGTACATTATTTTCCCCTATAAAATTCAGGAAATTAAAAATGGATGAGAGTAAAAAGCTCTGATAAGCCAAAAACAATCAAGCCACTGAGCTATGGGTGCCTAACAGTTAACCCCAATTCCTCACTATTAAGGGCTCCCACCTCCAGCCCATCTCTGCATATGTCAAGTCAGTGCCCCTTCAAAACTGCAAAGAACTGCATAAAAGACACCTCTGGGTTTGGCCATTAATCAAAACAATAGCATTAAATCTACCAAATAGTAAAATAACCAAAGAGTCTCATCTCAAAGATAGTTTCTAGTATAGGACAAGATAAATGATGGGTGCTTGGTAAATTTTGGATGAATAAACTAAATTGTAGATTACAACAGTCTTCAATGCAGGGTGGCCACCTTTGAGAGGAATGAAGAGAAGAGGGCCAAGGTCAGGAAAAGGAGAGGCTGTGATGTTTACAGTATATACAGATTTCATTTTCACATAAATCAAAGGAATGATTTACATTCTGAGTTCAATGCAGAAGCTCAAACGAGACTTTTCTATTTTCACTTTTTGCAAAACAAAAATAATAAATAGGAAGGTATCAATATGTGTCACCCTGGGAACAGGTCATGCTAAACAAGGAAAATTCATCCTGGTAAGCAAAGAAAGAGTGACCCCAAAGTTCACTGGCAGTATCAGCCAAATCTGACTGAAGCATCCAGGTCATTGTCTCAGTTTCTAAGTGATCAATATGTGATCTGTTTTGTAATCAATGCCATCAATTACACCAACAATTTAAGTTCTTTTTGTAAGTTTAGACGGAGATGGCTATTTGAACAAGCCAGTCCCAGGATCTCCTATTTGATTTAAATTAGAGGAAAGACCTTTCATAATTCTTAAGGGGAAAAAAAAAAGTGAAGAAACTTGGTTTCCCTAAGAGGAAATAGACATAGATGCTTCTAATCTAGAATGTAATGAAGTAAAAAGAAATGGACCATAAAAGTGTGAAATGCTCAATGTAACAATAAAAATGAGCTATGTATATAAATAAAGACATGGTAATGAAAATAAAACTAATGCCTTAATTTGAATACTACACAGCTTGCAAAGTACTGTCACATATGGTATCTCATTTGATTTTCAGAAGTTATTATAAGATGTATTAGCACATTATACATATATTTTTTCAGCACCATAACCAACTATTTGTATAAGGTATTGTTTATCATAGTTCTTATCTACAGTATTCTAAATGGCCATTGTTTTCTGCCATATAAGTCTATTGTTAGTCCTATAAGTCAATTCCTTTAAGAATCTGTAGACAAATGTATAGGCTCTGGTTATTGATCGAATTGCAACAACTCAAAAGTCTAAGTCCCTAATACGTAACTTTATTTGGAATTTGGATTTTTACTGACGTGATTAGTTGAGTTTTATGAAATGGGCCACAGTTCAATGTGATGGATGTCCTTATAAAAAGGGGGGAATTTGAGCATAGACCCATGCACACATAAAGAACACCATTGAGAAATTAAGGCAGATATTAACATAGGGGAGAAGCATTGAACTGGCCTTTTCTTATAGCCCTAAAAAGAAACCAGCCCTGCTGACTACGTTGACCTTGAATTTTTAGCCTCTAGGATCCTAAGAAAATTATTTTTTAAGCTACCCAGATTGTGGTACTTGTTACAGAAACTACAAAACTAATCTAGTTGCCATCAAGCTGGTTACTATAAGAACAGAAACATGTCCAAGAGTATGGGGACTCTGGTCCTTAAGAAAGAAAAAAAGTGTCCCTCCTACTTCATCATCCCACAGCAAGAGCTCCAAATTCAGATGACCCCTACCCCTCTGTTACTATTTATTCTTTGAAAACCCACATACCCAGTAGTCCCTGCACATGTGATATTGACCACCCTCTCTCTCTGCTTTTAATTCTTCTATCTGGACAAGGTCTCTTTTCAATGTCTGCTGCATAAGGCATTCTGGCTTAGAGAATCCCTAAGAAAAGAGAAAGCTGGTTTTACCAATTACCAAATATATATTCTAAGACAAATTCCTTTACCAGTTTATAAAGTGAAGATAATGAAATCTATCTTGCAAGGTTATTCTGAAGTGTAAATAAGGTAATGCCCACCATCACTGTTTCCATATATTTTTTTGTTTCAGTGTTGAAAGCTGTTGCACAGGTGAGGGAGAAGATATAAACATCCACCTTTCTGCAGTCTCTGGGATTTCACACCTAGATCGTGATTCTTTCTCTTTCCTCTTAATAAAATGTCATGCCTTGTGTTTTTATAACATTCATTTGCCTGCTTTCACTCCAGATTTTTTGCTCTTTTCAGTAGGCCAGACCCATTAGCTTTGCCTGCCTGACCTCCTCTTTTCTAAAGCAAGTGAAGTTTCTTTCCTTATCCTTTGTAGAAAAATCACTCATTTCCATCCTTGGGTGGCTCCAGAATTACTATAAAAATGGCATATAGGCAGTGATTTTGTTGGCAAAGGACATGTCTTGAGTTTGCGTTTTCAAGTCAGGTGCTAGGTTGTGCTGAGTATTGGTTTATTTCGGGTGGCTTGGGAGGGCTACTACTAATTAGTAGCTCATGCATGATACTAAAAGCCCCATGTGCTGTTTTTCTTGTTTATCATTCCAGATCTTTCTCTACCTTCCATGTGCCCCAGGAGGGTGAGCTCTATGGACTTTTACTGAATCTTTCTTTTCTTCTTGACCAGAGACCATGAAGATGGGTAGAAGGAGGCAGGAATATTGACTCAGCCAGTTTCTAGCTCCCTCCCTCCCAGCTAGTGATTTACACAGTGGCCTTGTGCCTCAAAGACTGTAGTTCTTTTCTAAAACCACATATAATTATTTCTCACCAAATTCCAGTAATACCATTTCCTCCATCACCTTTCTGGATTAGGAGTGTTAAAATACACGAAATATTCATTCTTCAGTATCTCTTGAAAAACTGGTAAACTTCTTCAATGTCTCTTGAAAAACTGGTAAACTTCTCACATGTGCTAGTCCCTGCAAATTTCATTATACTTTACCTTTGACACACCTGTGTAAACAGTCTTTGCAGTCAGATTCCCTTCATTTAGGCCAACGAAGTATGCCATGTTTTCATTGTTAGGATTTTGGATTCTGTCCTTCACTATAACTACCATACTGTTGTTGCCATCTCTCTCTGCTTATAACATTACACTGGGGGTAGCCAATACTTGATGGAGAATGTCTACTTGATGCCAGTTCTTCCATTTACTAAACAATTTTAGGGACACTCTGGATACCATAATTACCAGCTTGTCTGTTACTATAGTATCATGTATCTCTGATATTCCTGAAAACTCTCCCTTTTATTCCTGCCTCTTTCTTTGAGCCTGTGATCTGGAGATTCTGCTGCAAAGTAAGAAGAACAGGGAAGACAGTCAGCCAGATGAAGCTTGGAATCAGAGCGTGTGAACGAAACATGAATCTTCCCTCAATCTCAGAATGATACAACCTACAAACTTTGCTTAAGACTAAACAAAATAAGTTAAGGAAATGGCACACAGAGTGAGTTAAAAAGTGGAGCTCATTTTTCAAATATGTATTCATTTATACAAGGCATAATCTTTTCCTACTATAATGTGCCAGGTGCAACTATTTTCCTGTAAGATATTAGTCCTCTATTATAGGTGAAAGGATTAGAAATCTCCTAATTTTCATCATATCTCACTAAAGTCAAAGCACAGGAATGTCATTTCCACATGTCTGTCATCAAAGCTTATTCTCATGGGCCATCTTCCAGAAGTTATTGCCCCTTTCCTCTTAGCTTTGCCTTATATGTGGGCCAGGAGAGGGTTCCCAAAGACTGAGCCACACACATCTCAAAACAGAAGAAACCTGGGAGCTGTGCATCCTTTCTTGCTATGTTTTTATTTCTTTTGCTTCTCTCTTCATCTTGTTTTCTCTTCTGAGTTGCCTACCTGTAATTCTCACTGGTAAAACCCCCACTTTCTATTTTCAATATGTTCAAATTTCCCATTTCCTTTCATCATGTCAAACAAACTTTGACAATTCTAAAACTAACATTTTCAGGATGATTGTTTTTCTTTTTTATCCTCAGACTTCTTCCTCTGTTATTGTCCTTTAGATGGCATTTGGTGAGTGATAACTAGGTTCAGCCCGTGCACCCTCCTTTTTTTGTGTATGTATTTGTTTTAAACCTGTTACTTTCCATTGTTCTTAAAAGCAGGCCTAACTGTAAACAGCGGGCCTCAGTGTACCTTGCCCAGTGGATTCAGAAAACTCCTACATTTCTCAGTCTACTGTTCTCCCTTGCGGAGGTATAAGAAAAAGACTTGTATTCACTCACAAAACACTTTCTGTGGCCCTGTGAAACTTTTTCCTGTTTCCATGTTTTACTCTGAAACTGTGCTAAGTACCAGTTTTTGTGATGGCTGTTACTGTGAAGTTGTTCTTATATATGGACACAATTTTTTTTTTTTTTGAGAATTGTTTAAAGCACATGTGGCAGATGCTGAGCAAATGAGGATCTGGGATGTTTGTCAGATGATATTATAGTTTAACTCCATGTAAAACAGTAAAAACCAACCTTCCTTCTTCTCCCCAAATGCCCAAGCCTCAGCAGATAGGACTTTATTAAACAGGCCTGTCCATTGGGCCAATCAAGCAGGTTCCCATCAAACTGGCTTCTCCTCCCGCTATAACAACTGGTCTTTGGGAGAGCATTGGCTGAGGTATTAGGGGCTGTTCAGAAAAACTAGTCAGAAAAACGTCACCTTACCCTTTTCTATTTCCTCCCATTGAGGATTGATGGGAACTTTGAGGAGAAGGAAAGGGTAACAGTTTTCTAACTGAGGTTATTAGATGTGAGCATCTTTGTTCTAATACTTGCAGTCTGAATCTATGTAATCAAGCCACTTGGGTCCTATAAAATGGTAAAATGACCTGACCTTTTTAATAGACAACACTGTCTTTGTCCCAAAAATGGTCTGGACCTTTCATTTTCTTCTCTATTCATGTACTAAGCACAAAGTTTTGGGTCCAGTTGGAATAAAAATACAATATTTCTTTTAGCTGTTCACCTTTTCTACCATCTCTTGACATTAGTCATGATTTTTTTTCATTGCTACATAATTAAATGTAATAATCATTCTTTGATGTTATCATCCCTTGGGAAACTGAAGAATTCCCAGAAAAAAAGATCGTATATTTTAAGCTGTTTTGCTTTCAGTAACATCCTTTGAAGGAGACTTGAAATAAATTCTGCAATTACATTTTAGTTACTGTCATGACCTCTCATCACTTTCACATCATTGTTGATGCCATCAGTCAAGAACTATCCATTGCATTCCTTCCCCATGTGAGTCTGCTGCCTTCCCTATGTAGAGGTCTCTAAGATCAAGACAGTTTTCCTAGCAGCCCTCCAAACTGAGAACTCAGGAAATAGGTCATCAGGCCGGAGAACAATGTGCCTTCTTAAGGGATTGGTCATGCTCTTGGTTTCCTGAAATCAGAAGCCAACTTTTGGATTATTTCAGCCTCTCCCTTTGATAGCTTTCAATCATGTTCTTTTCCTATTCCTGCACATTTCTTGTTCTTCAGACTGACCTATAAAGAGCTCTTTCACTAGACGTACATATGCTTTCAGGATCATCTTTCCAACTCCCCTTTTTAATGATTTAGGTCAATTAGTATCTTCTGTATTTTTCTTCTAGAGTCTAAGATCCCTATGTAACATACTAACCTTGACCTGACCTTTATTTTATTCCATGTCTTAACTGCTAAAATACAAATTCACTCATTCTTTGAATTTTACATTTTCCACTTGTGTTTTCAGTTTGTCTTCAAATTTTCTAGAATGGTACAATAGAAGGAACACAGGCTTTAGATCTAAGGGAAAGTGATGATAATCTCACTTAAACACTAAATTTCAGTTTATTCTAATTCAGGAGAGAGAACATTCTCCACAGGGATCAGCTTTGAGGACTAGTCCACTTCTAAAAGTTATCACAGTGACTGGCACCCTGTAGCGTCTCAACAACTGTGGGTTTTCTTTCCTCCTCCATTTCATTAACCTTAACTATCTAGATATATTTATTATTTGTTTATCCCTCTCCCTGCAAGCTCACACAATAGCTCTAACATAGCACATGTCAGCAGAGCCAGACAGATTGAAAGGCCTATATAGAGCTGCCTCTTCTGATCATTTTTCTTATATTTCCAAATCTTTCATGTTCTAATAAGAATTCATCTTCATTCCACTACTGATATTTTAAGAAATTAATTTTAGTTATTGTTATAAAATGATAAATTTTTGTATTCTATTTCAGTCTGTTTTCTTCCCTAGAAACAAATTACATCATTTTGACTAGCTCGAGTCCCATTTTGATGAGTTTGTCCTAGACTGTTTGCATATTCATCTAAATAAATACCTTAAATTCCATATGATCAAATCAATTCAAAGTATTGAACTACGAGTCACAATTTCTTTTCCTTCAAATATATTATCAATTTAAGGTTGAATTGTTCACAAAGGACGTTTCTTTTGGCAATGAGAAAGGTTCCCTACATTATAATGATGTTTATTCCCTTTTGTGTGTGTGTGTGTGCGTGTGTATACGTGTGTATATATGACTGTGTGGGAGACAGATGTGAATGGTAATTGTCATCTATTAATAAGTAAAATGCATATATAATCTATACTACATATGTGTATGTGTGTGTGCATATATATCATATGTATACTATCCTGTTAAATTTGTATTTTAAAAAATTGAGTGATAGGAAATATACTACCTACCAAATTAATTCAATTCATTGTTAAGGACTTTGAGCAATAAAAAAATTTCCTATAGAAGTGTAATCTACTAACTTCAGATCCCCCTCATTCATCATAGCTGTGTCCTCTACCTCAATAAAGTAGAATGTCAAATTGGAAGATCAGAGTGTGGTCACAGGAAGGACTGAGGTTATAACTTAACCCAAACTCTTCTAATCTTAGCAGAATTCAGCTAGGAGTCACTTTTACTTATAGACACAAATATTGTCCCATAGAGAAATCCTTGTGAAAAGTGTCAAAACTACCAGTTTAGGGTAGAATGAGACAAATCTAATTCCTCCTGCCCATGATGGGCTTCCATAAAATTGGTATCTCCTGTCCTGGGAGTCTTTTATATTCCATGCTAAATAGCAGTGATTCCTTTATATATTCCTCTTGTCATGTTTCCAAGCTTCCTCATCATTCTCCCTTTCTTGGGCACACTGCCAACATTCCTACCGGCAGAGTCTAAAGTTGTATTCTTTTGAGTTATATTTGAACATCTAATTGGATGACTGCTAGGTATCTTGGTTGGATTTCAGGTCTCACATTAATAACAAAGTTGGGGAATCTTTCCTTTCTATTTGACTTTGACAGGAATATACTCAGGCTACCACCCAGGTTTCTGACTTAGGATACACTTTTCTATCTTTTAGTGTGTGATAAAAATATCTTAAATGTTTGAGAAGTCTCTGGTGACAAGCCTAGTCTCTTTAAAATACTTGCATTGTTTTCATAGATTTCTTTTTGAAACTGTCACCTGGCCTTGGTAAAGTCAGAAAGCAGGAAAAGGGATTGGTGAAAGTAAAGAAGAGGAATAAAACCTCCCATCCTCAGACTGTTTTTGACCAAAAAAAAAAATGAAAATTTGTTTTCCTATATTGTTCTTCTATAGTTCAAATTTATCATTCTCCCTTTTGCTTCCTGATAGATGATTGATTGGTAGATGATAGGTGATAAATGGATGATAGATAAGACATTGGTAGGTAGATAATTTATAGATGATAGTAGATACATGTTTGATAATTGATAAAAAATGATAGATGACAGATGAATAAATATAAGCATGTGTGTGAGGGGGGGGGGGGGGATGGGGGGAGAAAGAGAGAGCAAGCAAGAGATTTCACTCTATTTTCTCTTGCCCTTTTCTTCTTTTGCTACATATTACAGGTTTGTTTTTTGGTTTTCTCCCATGCAGAGACTTTGCTATTTTCCTACATCTTTATCTTGCCACTCACTTTCTCTTTCACATTCCATAGCTTAAAAATGGCCAACACATTTAGGTGGAAGCAGTAATGCACAGTACAATGCAAAATATATTTTCCCAGAGGACAATAATAACTTGATGGGGCCTCATTGTAGGGCCAGGTCAGAGAAGATGTGAGGCAATTTGAGTTCCTGCAAATATCAGTCTGTCAGGTCCCTGCTGTTGTCTTAAAAATAGCTCCCACATATCAGGACATATTTTAGAGCTAAGTTAAAAGCACATTTGCTTGTTCAGAGCATCCCTTATGGGGCTGAAAATGCTGAGGCTGTGGAAAGCAAAGTTGGGAGTGTTTATTTGTAACTTGCACTTACTCCAGATTTCCCTTGGGGAATGACTTAGCAGCAATTTAAGCCCAAATGTAGAGCAAATAGAAAAATGGGCACTTTCCCCACTTCTTGCAAGATCTGTCTCTTGCCACCTACTTATGGATAAAAAGTGAAAAAGAAGGTGAATTAGTAACCAAAATCTTCACTTTCATCTTCAGTAGCTCTAAGAGACTTTCTCAACAGTATTAAAAGTCAGCACATCTAAAGCAGGCCTCTGTCTCTAAATTACTCTCTCTAGATTCAAGTACTCTTCATATCCAGTAGTATTAATGTATAGGATGAGAGAAAGTAGTTGAGTGTAGCACTTGAAAAAAAAAAAGCAACTTAATTGAGGTTGTTTGTTTGCTTAGGGTTTTAAAAACCATGAAACCTACTATCTGATCTTTGTTAAATGCACATAAATTGTATTTATGTATCGAATGATGATTAAATATTACAAATTTGTTTTAGCCTGCTACAAAAAAAAAAAGAAAAGTAATAGGCTTTGATGGAAAGGGAAGGGACTCAAGGATTCAAAGACAAATACCTAACCTAGGCAGAATGCAAAAACCAGAAGAAAGAAAACTGGCAAATAATCAGAAGACACACAGAGTAGAGGTCAACGAACCCTTCTTTACCCTCCACTCCCAAGGATATCAGCCTCAAAACTAAATACTATCATGTCTGCCTAAGCAATCTCAGTTGCATAAGTTGTTATACATTTGCATAATGTTATTTTTATGAGAAAGAAATAAAACATCCAGAACAGTTTCTTTTTATAATAAATGTTCTAAGCTATAAACATCCACTGACCAGAGCAAACTGTGGGCAGATGAGCGGATAGGCATTGGAAAACAAGGAGTACGGAGGAGTTTGCAATGGTCAGAAGTGGGCAAGCTCGGAACCTCTTACAATCCAGTCTGGTTTTGCCATGAGAGTCTGCCTGGAATTAGGGAAATCAGTCACAGAATTGTTGGTATTTCTGAGTTTGCAGACACGAATACCAGAATAATGTCAAGTCAGAATTTAAGAGTTTAGAGGGATCTCAGAAATCTAGCCCTAATTTCTAAATTTTATATACTAAAAGGCTTGCCTCAGATCTAGGAAAAGAGAGTGATACTATCCAAGGATGCACAGTTAGTGGCAAAGCTGGGCCCAGGGCCCGGGGCCCCAGACCACCTGCCTCCTGTTCTTTTCTATCATGTTTGATTCATGCCAAAGAGACTCATGGCTGAAAAAAATACATGCCAACTACTTTTCAAAAGCTACATGCGCCAAGGAAATATAATTTTAAAATACTGTCTTTCCTAAATATATTGTCATATTCTGGACTGGATCTTGGAATAGAAAAAGGCCAGTGGAAATACTGGTGAAATCAGAACACTGATGGTAGTTAAGTTTCTTCATTTTGACAAATGCATAATGATAACACAAGATGTTAGCAACAAAAAAACAAGGAACCCGTGGGGCTCTCTGTACTCTCTGCAACTTTCTTCTACATCTAAAATTATTTCCACATGGAATTTATCTTTTAAAATATGACCTTTCCTTTTTCTGTGATAATCACATGATTTTTAAATACTGCTTTCTATTGTGCGAATAACGCCCTGTCATAGTCATTATTCTGGTTCAGCACCTTTGCTTGCCCTTCAGCCCAAAATGCTCTTCCCTACACTGGCATGACTCCTCAGTGAATCAGCCCTCCCTCAGGCACTCTACTTAAAAAGAAAAATGGAAGGAAGAAAATAAGAAAGCAAAAGGCACTTCTGAGAACTGGAACCAAACCCCTGAACTGTTGAGCCTCATTCCCTACTTTATTGTTTTCCTTCACATTCATAACCAATAAACACACTACCTATTATTCTCATTTATGTCACTAACTGTTTGCCTCCTCCACTACCATCAGGGTCAGGATGTTTTACTTTTGGTCTATATTGTTCATTGCTATATTGCCAGCAACCAAAATAGTGCCTGGCACACAGAGGTGCTCAATAAATGTACTTGAGTGAATGAATAAGTGAATCGTAACTACGCTGTGAATTAAGCATGCCATGTGTACCTAGCACAGAGTCTGACCCATAGCAGATGTTTAACAAGCATCTGCTTTGAGTAGAAAGAACCTGACAAGAAGCTAAAATTACAATATCAACACATCACACAGTTTATAGGCAACATTTAGAAGACAGGTCTCCTGGGACAAGGAATTTAGCACTTCACACTTCCTCATGGAGAGACCCACAACCAGAGCACCTGTATCCTGCATCTCCTGCCTCACTCTGAATTGCATATCTGCTTTCACTCCTCCACAAGAGGCAGGGTTGAGCTAACTAATCTTCCAAGTGCAGAGGAGAAATGTGTGTTCTTGGTTTCCTAATGGCCATTGGTGCTAAACTTTGCTCAAATCCATTTCAAGAAGACCCATTCAGAGAAAGTCTTGTCTCCATGTCTCAGTAAGAATACTGAAAGTACTTGGGACTTAAAGAGATAACAGATAAAGTGGGCAATGTTTTAACACACAGCTACTTCTCCATTTCTTCCTGCTTATTCAATTTGATCCAATCCAATAAGTACTTACTAAGAATTTATTTCCTGCCCTGTACTATACCAGATATTTCAGTGCCTACAAGGGGAGCCTAGTAATTGTAGCACAAAGAAAAACACAAGAAAGAACTATTGTTATGGCTCAGTCTACTAAGGTTAAGAAGGCAAAATACCTGACTTTGCAGGCAGAAATTCAGTGGGATTAGTGCTTCCTGAACCAGAGATACCCATGCATTCTTGCTCCAAGGGGAGGCACTATGAGCTCAGAGGAGGCCTATAGTTATAAAGCTCCTTTCACACCTCTTCAATGTACCTTGAAGACAATAAGAGTATGTTGGTCCACACCATTCTAAGAGATTACGATGACATCAAATGATTAATGGGTGAAAGGGGAGAAAGATTATCTGGTAGGTGGAGATCTTCAAATATCCTTTTCTTTCATTGTGACATAAAAAAAAAAAAAAAAAAAAAAAAAAAAAAAAAAACACGAAACAAACAGCCTACCAGAGTCTGAAAGTGGTAAAATATTTGTCAAGTTTATCATAGCTTGCACCAGAAATAATTCCCCGAGGGATTCTTTCTCTCTCTTGCCTTTGCATTTTCTCCTTCTTTCTATGCTTATCTTCCTCCATTCATCCATCTCATTTCCCCCCTATTTTAACTTTTTCTCCTGGACTTCTTTCCCTCTCCTCCTCCCTACTGCCTTCTGTGTAGAAGATAAATTATACTGGTCCCAAGAAAAGACCAAAACGTTGGAGGTATAATCTATAGCCTCAATTAACATATTCACTTGAAACTTATATGAAAGTCTGCAATATACTAAGTCCTTTCTATTATACAATATATAGTTTCTAGATAAATTTCAGTCATTAAGACGAATTTTAATGTGGTATTGTGGAAAGAGTACGTGCTTTACTGTCAAACCACTGTGGTTTGAGTCTTTCTCCTCTACTACTATCTTTATGAGCCTGTAAATTTCTTTGTGCATCAGATATTTAAAAGGAATATGCTGATAATCTTGCTGTTCAAATAATTGGATAAAAGATGGTACATAGGTGACAGTATAGTCTTGCAAAGGGATAAATACACAGTTCCTGTTAAAGGAATTCAAACCAGAAAATATATCCTTTTAATTAATGAAATGATATCATCAACACCTCCCATTAAAATATTGCTTCAAAACTGTGGTAAACTTCACATATATTACTTTATTTAGTCTTGGCAGGACAACATTAAACCCGTTTGATATGTGTGGACAAATGCGGACCAGGTCAGCTTCTGGAGACTGTAGGAGAGTTTATGGCCAACCTCAGACCTTGGAGCCTCAGTTCCAATGGAAGCCTCCTTCATCCAGTGGATTAGCTGACAGTTCTAGCCTTGAGTTAGCAACTGACAGTTCAACAACATAGCATTTCAGCAACATAACAAATAAGAAATGAAGAAGTAGAGGATGGAGAGATGTGGCAATGTCAGGTGGGCACCAGAAAAGTGCCTATGACCAAAATGTATTTCATGTCTTCACCTCGTTCCTCTCATGCTGACTAATGTGTGACCTCCTTGCTCAGACTGTGTTTCTTTGAAATGTGCCATAAACCAATCTTAAAAAAAAAAAAGCTATAGGAAATGCCCAAGGAAAACCGTCTGCCCTGGAGTAAGCATGTAAGACTCGATATTGCTCATCATCTTAATCACCCTGTGGTCATATGGCTAAGTGGGGACTAAATCATAGAGATTCATATGGCATTGTTCATATTTGCTTATTTTTCTTATTTCTCAAATTATTAATTTCCTGTGATAAATGCAATGGTAGATCTTTCACTTAAATTCCTGGAAATTGAATAAATTCAAGGTGTGTTCATTCCTTGGCCCACCATTTGGGACATCTAAATTCACCCTTCAAAGTGGATCACTATTATTTTACATATAATATTTAATTGAAAGTTTTATGTACTCTTTATAAAAATTAAATTTGAATAGAAAACAGTAATATTAATTGTGATAGTGCCTATTTATATTTAATAAGCCTTATAAATATTATTGCACATTTCTGGGAATTCATCTTAAAAAATATGATTAAGCATCTATGGAACATTTAAAAGTCTTACAAAATTGTAACAGGGAAATAAAGAGTTCCAAAATACCAAATTCTCTTTTTAGCTATTTTTCCTTAACATTAAATCAACTCCATTTGGAAAGTTTACATATACTTAAGCACACGATGTCATATAATAAATCAAGATAAATGGAAAATATATGATTCCTTTTTACAGAGTATGATTTCAATACTTAATTTATCATGTACCCTTTGACAGAGAGCTTCAATATGAATCTAAGCTCCAATTCACAATGCACAAACTATAGCTATTTATTACAATGTTGTGTCATTTGTCACTTTTATGGAATTCAGTGTATTTTGCAGGCTGTAAAATGGGCTAGAGTGATTCAGAAATGATCTATGTCATCATTATTCCTCATTTCTACTGCCTGAATTGCCGCTACTCTTCCCAACAGGTTTGATTTATTAGGGGAATAAATAACAATATGCTTCAATAATGTATATCTATCGAGACTTCATTAGCTGCCCAGGAGATGCAATCCTGATTTTAAATAATTGAAACACACAAGTGATGGAGTCCAATGGACTTGAGATGATTGGGATATAAATATTTACGAAAGCAGAGTGGTGGAAAGAAAATGCTTTCAGAGTAGATTGGGAATGAAGGGACACATTCAAATGATGGTAAATGTTCTTTGTGAGAGTACAGAGACTTAGAGGTCTCTCCTCTCAAAACAGAAAAGGCAGCTTTGAGTGGAAGAAGAGTAGATTGGCTTATTTTCCTCAAATAGACTGTCCTCCAACCTACAGCTGACTCAGTACTAAAAACATACTTATAATGTAGATGGAATTCATTAATGAATATATGCCCAAGTCAACCAAGGGCTGAGTTCCAGAGTTCAATAAGGTAAGGTCCAATAAGTGGCATCTATCACACTCTCATCCAGGCTACCAGTTTATCTTCTGCTAGTTGAGGTTGTTCAACTGCTAATTTAAATTAATTTGGTACCCTTAATTAAGTATCTTATAGCACTCTGACTTTAATGCATATGCAACAAAAAAAAAGTTTCAATGTATAGTCAAAAAGTCATGGTTCAGTGTTGTTTCTGAAGTTTCTAGAATGCTTTGTGTCAGAGGTCATCTATAACAGGTGCAGCTCAGACAGTTTATAAAGATAAACTTGCTATAATTTCTGCCATCCCCCCGCTGGTATATTTTGGCTGAAAATGCATTCTACTAAGAATATTTATTTCTTCTCTAAAATAGACTTAGACCTTCTTTCTAATTGGAAAAATACAACAACAACAACAACACTGTCCCATGAGTGATAAATAGATGCTAAAGGAGTATGTATACTTCTCAGAAGTACAACCCCAAAACCACCTTTTCTCTCATTAGGGAGTGAGGGGTTCAAAAAGTGAAAAACAAATGCTGAAGTCATGATACATCTTCAACAAACTTCTCATATATGCAGGTATATGGTTTGTGAGTGTCTTTGTGCATATTATATGTTATGGTTTGGATGTGAGGTGTCCCTGGAAAGTTCATGTGTGAGGCAAGCCAAGAAGGTTAAAGTAAAATGATTGGGTTATAAGAGCCTTAGCCCAACCAGTGAATTAAACCCCTGATAGGATTAACCTAGTGGTGACTGTAGGCAGGTAGGGTGTGGCTGGAGGAGGTGGGTCCCTGGGGTCTTGCCTTTGGGGTTTATATATTTTATCATAGTGAGTGGAACCTCTCTGTGTTTCATGGTGAGCATGTCCTAAGCTGCTTTTCTCCATCATACACTTCCAGCATGATTTCCTGACTTGTCTTGAGCCCAGAGCAATAGAGTCAACTGTCCATAGGTTGAGACTTCTGAAACCATGAACCCCAAATAAACTTTTCACCCTCTGATTATTCTAATTGAGTCTTTTGATCACAGTAGCAAAAAAAATGATTAAAATATTGTGTGCACTGTGTTTTACTTGGGAGACAGAGAAAGACCATAAATATCAACATGGACTGGGAGCATCTATCCCTCTTATCCTCAAAAGCAAACAAAAACTCCTCGTCCCCCCAATGTCATGTAAGTGGAGATAGAACCAGGATGTCCAGCAGTCACCTGAGATAGAAATTTAATCAGAGAAATCAGGAAAGTTATTGGGGATGGGGCCTTGGGTTTGAGTAGGGAGGCAGATACTGCAAAGCTGGTTAGGAAATAATTCACACTAGAGGAGCATTTTGGCTAGGCAGACAGGAGACACCAAGGCGGAAGCAAGCAGGTGCTGGGGATCCCCACAGGGTTTCCAAGGGATACCCTGCCACGTAGGGCTCTGAGACCACAGAGGATCATAACAAAAACCAAATCCAAGGTGCTGCTCCCCGTGAGTCATGCCAGTGTCTGAAACCTGAGGCTGCTCAGCAAAGAGCCAGTGAAGATGAGCAGTTAAACATGATGATCACACAAATGCTTCCCTATACTGAATCCATTGCTTTGCAGTACCACAGGAGCTGTGTCAGCATGTGATCACATATATTCTTTTTTTCAGAGAAACCTTGGAAGATTTCAGGACCCTTTAATCACCTTGTTTCTGTAACCCAAGGAAACAGCATTTTCAATAATGCCTAGTGATCTGAGGACAGAGGCTTGCAATGGGAGGTGTTGGAAGGGAGAGGGGGGAGTATCCGTGCAACACCAGAGAGAACCTTGCTCCACCCAGCACAGTCACAGTCCCCTCCCCCGGTGCCGAGTTTGTGTCAACATAGAGAGATAGACTTGGTCTTCTATCAAGCAAAGGCCTCAGTACAGGTCATTCTTGCTTACCTTCTACAACTTTTCCCCTCCATTTCTGTTGGCCTGATATCCTAGACTCTGCTATGGAAATCCAGGGCAGGCAACATCCTGAGACTCTTGAACCATATGCACCCTGCCAGCCTAACTTTGCTTTAGACAAACCGCATGGCCTCAGGCACCATCTCCTCTTACTCTATGGGGTTTTTTTAAATTTAGTAATTATTTATTTTATTCTCTTGTGGTAAGAATGCTCATATTCACTGAAGACCTTGGATGTATCTGTATGTGCTCCTTCTATTTCATTCTGCCTCATTGTCCTCTTCCCCACAATTAATGAGATAGGGTCTATGTTTTACCAATCTTCACTTTTCACAATGCCAATTAAAAATGGATCAGAGGACTTTTGAGGTCAATTCCATATTACCCCTATTTGGGACCAAAATTTACCCTAAAATGGAATCATTGTGGCATAATGGAAGCAGCTTAGCATTAAAAAGATCGAAGAACTCATTCTACAGCATTCACATGCAGCACCTAGGTAAGTATAGACCTGAAGAGGCTCCCAGACACATACCAGAGAAAGACATAATGGAGTCATGATTTTCTCTTTCCTTTCTTCCCTCCTTGTCATCTGTAACGGTATCTGTGATTTTTCAAGGAACAGAAATTTATTGGAAGAGCAGTAACACCTTACCCTCTAGGCTCTATACACCCCTACTCCCTTACCAACTCTACAGATGGCCCTGATGGTCTTTCAGAAGACCATCAGATCTACTTTCTCACAATCTCATATCTACTTTGTAACAATCTAGGCAGACTGATGCAAGGATCCCATAATACAGAACATCCTCTCTGCAGAGGCCACCTGTGTCCTTGGGGAACCTACCTAATAGGAACAGTGATGACAAGAGGGCTAGAGTGGGTGGGGTACCCTGTGATAAACACCACACTATTTTCCTGTTGCTACTGTGACACCTTACCACAAACTGAGGACAAATGTATTATCTCAGAACACTGAAGCTCAGAATCAAAAATAGACTTCACTGAGCTTAAAATCAAGGCATCCAGAGGATTGCATTCCTCTAATTTCTCTAAGAAGGAATTTATTTCTTTGCATCTTCTGACTTCTAGGGAGTGTCCACATTCCTGATTTCCTTGACTTGTGGACCTCAGCCAGAAACTGCATCCCTCTGCTTCTGTCATTGCAAATCCTGCTCAGACTCTGCCCTTCCTGCCTCTGTTGTGAAAATCTGGTGATTCTATTAGACCTAACAGTCTAATCTGGCATTGTCTCATCTCAAGATCCTTTGCAAGAGATGAGAACATAGATAGCTGTAGACATCATTCTGCCTACAGCATCAAGTGTCTGTGTCCATGGGTCTCTTCATTTTTTGACATGAGGAATATACTTCTGAGTATATCAAATACTACAAATTAATTTGAAATCACTGAGTGCACAAATATTTATTTAGCACCTGTATCACTCACTGTGGTGAGAGGAAGGGAGGACAGGAAGAGCATCCAGGAGACTTAGAGCATGGGAGGAGAGTGAACTGTACCTTTAAGCACATGACAGTCTGAACAACACTCATATTTGTCCTTTCATTTAACAAATATTTATTAAGCACCACCCACATGTTCACCAGCGTGCTGAGTGCTCAGCATGCAGTAGGAAGGATGAAAGTTTCTGCTTGGAAAGAGCTTATAGTCAGATAAATACAAAATGAAAAAAGGATTAAAGAAGATGAGCTACATGTTAGAAAGGAAATTCAGTGTTCTGGAAGTGACTACCTTAAAACGATTGTTCAAAGACTATCTCTTTTGGAGGATGATATTTAAATTGATACCAGAAAGACAAGAATAAACCAACTACATGTATGACTTCAAGGAGTGCATTTGAGGATAGGAAGCTGAAAGTGCAAAGGCCCTGAAGCCAACTATTAAATGTGGTGCATTTGAGACCAGTAGCCTTGGCTCCATGCCCCCCCCCCCATTTTCACTACTGTCTATTACTATTAGAAGTCAACATATACTACAAGGTGGTGCTTATTGTTCTTTGTGCTTCTCCTGAGCAGCAAATTGTACCCAAAATTTTCACTTCCATCTATGCTCATGATTTTTTTTAAATTCATCAGCTAGA
Organism: Marmota marmota marmota; assembly: GCF_001458135.2. Taxonomy (NCBI): domain Eukaryota; kingdom Metazoa; phylum Chordata; class Mammalia; order Rodentia; family Sciuridae; genus Marmota; species Marmota marmota. The sequence goes on from NW_026000021.1 coordinate 5,074,757, forward strand.
ATACAGAAGACATTGCTAAAAAAGAAGCTTTGTGCCTGCTGATAAGATCTGGTGCTGAGGGATGTGCCGAGGGAGAAGAATGGACATTTGGAAAAAGAATTTGAGACTCTGTAATCAAGATAAAAAAATATATCCCATGTGAACAATTCTAGGAGACGGTTTGGCTTTGGGATAAGGATCAAATTAGGAGACTATCATGATTGTGGCCTAGGTGAGGCCCAATATTTCAATTCCCTAAAAATCATCTACACTTCTTTTTTTTATTGCTTCAGATCTTCCAGATCTGGTCCTCTAAAACCAAGGCACAGCTGATATGCACACGCATGGTAATGTATTCCTTCCTGAAACTGATTGATTTCTACTCAGAGAAGACTAACCACCAGTTCCCAGGCTCCCCAACTGCTCCCAGGCAAAAAGTGAGTACCTTTTGTTAATAACTGAGCAGCCGTGCTGGATCCTTTGTGCTAACTTACTAACCAGGAGAAGAGAAAGATCTAAGATTTTTTTTTCCAACCTGCCTTTCCCACGTCCCAGGTCACAATTAGGATGCTTCATTAGTTGTGTTGTTTCTAATATGTCCCTGGCCTGCATTTTCTACTCCACAGGCTACCCATCAAAAAGGGGTATCTGTGACCATCAGGAAAGCCACCTTTTACATGGGTCCCAGCTGGCTTGCTCAGGACTTATGAGTAGAAGACAACCTAGGAAAGCTGCAGCTGTCAGCCTTCTGAAGGAAGCCATCCCCACTGCCACTTTTGCTAAAGGAGGTTCACTCCAGAGCAACAGGGGACTACAATAGAGGTGGGTGGACGAGCCTTAGCATTCGCCTTTACTTTTCCCATCACTATATATATCCTGCACAGAATGTATTTTAACTCTGAATTCTGTGTGAAGATCCAATAAAGAGTTACTTTTTCTACTTTCTTCCTCAGCAAAATCCTTTTAAAATTTGAAAAAAAAAATATCCCTGGGCTGTGGTTGTGGCTCAGCAGTAGCGGGCTTGCCTAGCACATGCGAGGCCCTGGGTTCGATTCTCAGCACCACAGAAAAATAAGTAAACAAAATATTTATTTATATATTAAAATATTTTATTTTATTAAATATTTTATTTTGTTCACTTATTTTTATGAGGTGCTGAGAAATTGCCTATTTGTCTTTATTTGCCTAGTTTTTTTTTTTACCTTATCTCCTCCACTAAAATCTAAGCCTCTTGAAGACAGAATTTTTTGCTAGAATTTTCACTTACTAAAAAAAAAAATCCTGCAATACTATTGGTTGATTTTCATTTTCATTATTCTCCTTCAACCCATTTCAATAAGTTTTCATCACTACAGCATACTTAAAATGTCACCAATAACCATATTCCCTGCTCAAGAAAAAATAGTTACTCCTCTACCATCTAAACTTTTCAACATTGTTTAACAGACATCTAGGATTTCACTTGGCTGCATTTACTCAACTACCTTCCTCTTTCAAAAGCCACACCTCCCTTTCTCTGGCTGGCACTCTGTCATTTCTTGTCATTTCCAAGTCTTAAAAGGTGCCCGAGTGCAGTCTCCAAGAACCTTTTCTCTGTATACTTTCTTTAGTGCATTCCCTCTTCCCCTGAGCTTCAATACCATCTCCATACTGATGCCACCCAAATCCTAGCTCTTCCTCAAAATGTCAGTCTCCTATATATTCAGTCACTCCCTCACTCACATATTGTGTAAAATTGAACTTTAAGACCGATGCTGAGCTATTTATTTATTTTTTTCCCCACCAAATTCACACCCTACTACCCACAAAACCTCCTCCCTTGCAGTAAGTGTCACCACAATCCACCCAACTGTTCAGGTCAAACCCAGAGAGCATATTCAATTTCTCTCTTTCCTTCTCCCCTTCATATCCTCCACCAATCCAGTTCTAAATCAAACAGTCAACCAACTGTGTGTCTGTCACTTATCATAGATATATGGACAGATAGGTAGGTAGATTGATCTCCATTTCAACTGTCATGACCCTAGTCCGTGCTTTCACCATCTCTCTTCTAGACTGCTGCAACAGTTCCCTAGATGATCTCCCTGTCACCCTTCAGTTCCTAGATCTCTGCTTTACCAGCTACCTAAGAGAACTTTCTAAATCTTGAATCAGATCTCACCACTTCCTTCTGAAAACATTCCTAAGCTCTTCCCCTGGAACTTTGATAAAACTCATATGTGATGATCTAAACTCCAGTCCCTTCACCGTGTATCTCACCCTCATGCTTGCTCACTTGCAATGTGTCAATCGTCCCTGTCTCAGAGCCTTGTACTCCTGTCCCTTTTCCCTGGAATGTGCTTCTACCAAATCTTTACATGGCTGTACCCTGTCATCTTTCCAACTACACTAACTTTTGATGCATATTGCATAACAGAATAATAATAACGATTATATTATTATATGTCAATAAATTATATGTTAATACATAGTGACATGTAAGTATACATGTTAATTAGAAGGTCATTAAGTCTTTATATGTTATTTTACCTATTTTATAACAATAACACCCTAAATTTATTTCTCTTTGTCTACTCTTATTAGAAGGCTCCCGAGAGTGGCTGTTGAGTTTATTCACTGATGAATCCTTTCTGCCTAGGAGAGGCCGAAAGCATAGGAGGTACCTGATAATCTGCATTGAATTAATGAACTCAAATATTCTATCCTCAGAGACACCTTCCCCAATTGTGCAACACAGATACAATCTAGTTATTTCTTATCTGTGTTATATCCTTCAGAAACTCATTGATATATGAAATTGCCTATTTGTTTTTATTTGACTATTTTTACCTTATCTCCCCCACTAGAATCTAAGCCCCTTGACGACAGAATTTTTTGCTAGAATTTTCACTACTGAATCCAGATTGCTGAGAACAGCATATCATAACCACTCAGGAGACACTTGGGCCAATCTTGATGTCCTGATATAACCAAAGGGAACTGACATGACCAGCAAGAGCTGCTTCATACATGGCTGCATGTAGGAACACGCTGTTGCTGTATTCTGAGTGTGAATACTACGTACTGTATAATTATATGCTGTTTACTATATCCTGCATGCTATACTGTATGCAGTTACACACCACTTACTATACTCTGAGGGATGTGGGGGTTGGCTGGCAGCCTCTGTGCTGCACACAAGACTGAGCTTGGGAATATGGTGAAATGGCATCACACTTCCCTGGCACAATTGTTTTGATTTCAGCATGTGCCTCTGAGTCCTTTTTCCTACATGTTTTGCTTTCAGGGGAGACTTGCAGCCAACAGTAAATTAGAAAAAAAAAAAGAATTTATGTGAATGCTCCAATATCCAAGGAACAGAAGGGGCACAACCTATTTAAGTTATATTGAAAGCCTTTGGAGAATCAATGTCATTGGACGGGACTGGTATTAAAGCCTGATGGGGACAATGAAGGCTATTTGGTGGTCATGTCAAGGCATTACTTATTTGATAGTGAATGCTCTGTAAGTGATGCCCTCTGCAGGTTCAATCCAGGCCAGATCCACTGTGAGGAAGCTGAGGAAATAGAAGCAGTACTGAGAGCTCATCAGGTCCCTCATGACCTCACGCTCTCTTGCCAACTAAATCTCAACAAACCAACGCCATGAACAAGGAGCTAAGGCCTGGAAAGGGGTGATACCTGCCTAGGGTGATACAGACAGTCTCAGTGTTGGGGCCAGACTAGAGCCTACAACCCCTGATAGCCCAGAGTTCCACTCCTGCCTCCTCTGCTTCCCAGTCGAGAATGGATACCTTCTTTGAAGCTCTCAAGAGACATTCTTGGCATTTTAAGGAGAAAGTCGCTGAAGTCTCTTAGGATTCCTCATTTCAGGATGGTTACCTAGGTTTGGCATGTGTCAAAGAAAAAATGATGAGATGGTAATAAAGAAATAAGCATCCTTGCCACTGTAGACTCTGTTCAGATTCCATCAAATCACCCAATTATTCCTTAGCAATTATGGATTCACTAACATTTGTCCTCCTATGAAAAATTCTAACTATCCAAAAATTGTCTCATACTTTTACTTCATTTTCTCCCCAGTAAATTAGAAATCATCTTATTCATCCATTATCTTGTTAATCTAAGTCTTACCCTGTAGGAGGTCAGATTCATGAGAAAGGGATCATGAGTATCCTACTGACCTCACATTTTCAATCTGGAAAATAGTGACTACACACACACACACACACAAATTCATTTAATTAATATTGACTAAATCCAAGGTATGGTATGGGGTTTAGAATCATGCAATTCTAAAATAAATATTATCAAATAAACAAACCTATCCTTCTTTCTTTTCTGTTTGAATCTAAGAAATCAAATGCTTCTACCCTAGAGAAAAAAAAAATTCTGTATTTGAGATAGCTGGCAGCCTAGAAGGCTAGTCAATCATTTATGAATCATTTTTCATCCAGACCACATTATCACTGTATCAAACTCATTTCTCATAAAATGACAGAAAACTACTCAAAAGCACTCACCTCTCTTGGATTTTCCTGATGTAGACTTTGACTGCAAAGGTGCAAATATTTTTCTCCCCAGGTGAAAGTAATCCCTACCTTGGCTTCTTTAAGTAGACAGCATTATGATTCCTCAGCACTGGAAATGTATTGTGTTTGACTCTTTTCCCTACCCAGGAAGAGACTGCAGTAATAACTCCAAGGAGCCACGTCTCAACTCCAGCTGTGGATCCAATTTCCACTTATAGGATTTAACCTGGAAATTATCAGTGACAACAGCAGGGTAAAATCAACAGCGGATTTGGGAGATACAGAGAGAGAAGCTGGCTCAGTCTGGCAAGAGGCAAAGACCAAGGATTCGTGGACAGATGGGAATAAAGAGTGTCCCTGTGGAAAACTAGTGTGATGTACAGTAATTCCAGCTGTGAAGCCACCAAACAGCCTATTAACAAATAAGTGGCTTGATGCGATTGTAGACAAGTGAAATTAATTAATTCCTATGCAGTGGAAACAGCATTTGGGAGCATTGATGAGGAGCTGGTGAGAGGTCTGAGAGAAGGGGACTAGTGAATCAGGCTTTGAATGGAAAAAAATCAAAGGAAAGGGGAAAAGTCCACTTGCTTAATTGGAGTGCTGATGTAGGTGGTCATTAGCCTCCCAATCTAAAATATTAAAAATAAAGGCTGAGAATTGAAAGTGTGTATAATGAAGTAAAAAAAGTTTCAGTATGATTAGCTGTAAGCATTTTATTCACTCAGTAAACATTATTAAACACCTATGTGCCAGGCACTGTGCTAATTCATGGAAGAAGATTCAAGATCTTCTCTTCCCTCTAAAAGATTAAATTCTGTGGATAGGCATGGCAACTGAAAAAACCCAAGAGCAAACCTGAGATAGGAATCCATGCACTCTATTTCCAGGGAAGCTCTACTCTTTATATTTCAGGAACACAGACCTTTAACATGTCATTATTTGCTCTGGCACATATTATCTCATTGAAGCTTCACAACACCTTCTGAGGTATGCATTGCTGCCTCCACGGTGCTTGCCACAAAACTGAGGCTCTGAGAAAAACACATCACAGAGCTAAAGACTGAAGACACTGGGCTTTGAACCCATTGTTCACAGTGAAACTGGTATTCTTTCCACCACGCCATTTGTCACTGCAGGTACTCAGCCAAAACACCACCTAGCAAATGCAGAATGTACATGAACTCCACTCCCACCCCGCTTTGTGTGCTTTATGGCCCATTGAAGTGCTTCATTTTACTTTCTCAGCAAGCAGGTGACTTCCTCGTAGCCAGATCAGGAATTCACTTACAATCTGGATAATTTGTTAAAGCCTATGTTTTATTCTTATCAAGAGTAGTAGAATGTTAATATGGGCGGTAGCCTGAAGAGCAAAGAGTGAATAAAAACTGCAAACAATAATCAGGTCAGTAATTGGAAAGGAGAGAGGTTTTTCAAAGAGGGAAAGAAGTGTCTACAAATCCTCCAGAGAAGTCCTACAAATATTGATGTCAGGGATAAAGCTAAGGAGGCCAGCACTAGTCCACCACTAGCAGAGTCCTCTGTTTTTTGGAATAGCATCTGTGCCAAGCAGCATCCAGCTGTCTCAGGCCACTGTCTGCAACAGTGCTGACTGAGCTGGAGCACAGGGGAAACTTGTCTCAGCCCACAGCCTCTGCACAACACTAGGAGGCAGCAAAGTATCTGGGAAAGGAACTCACTTCACTTGAGGTTAGTTCTGCAAGTAATTACCATTTGGTGAATACATGTCATCCTTCTGGAGCTGTAAATACAATAAAGAATTTAAAATCTTAGCCTTCGTTATTTAAGAGTATACAATCTCATTGAGGATATAAGAAATAAACCCAGACTCAAATTTTCAAAGGTGAAGGGTGACTAGTGAGGACTTTCAGAGATGGCGAGGCTGAGAATATTGTAGGAAATGAGAATGAGGCAAACTAAATAGTTAAGGAAGGCTTCCTGTACCAGGTGGATTTTGAGATATCCTTAGAATGTGATGAGAGATAGGGGAACATCACTATTGGCAGGAAGCAAAAGTTCAAATGGTAAAAATGAGTATAGCAAAGATGGGGGTAGGGGAGGCGGCATGGCAGTAATCCCAGGCTGGTGCAGAGGAGATTTTTGTGTTGCATCTATTATAGTGTCAGCCCAGGCATCTGGGTTTATAATTATCTTTTAACCTGCCACTCACAATAGCTATGTCGAAGGAAGAACTCTGTTTACTTCTATTACAAAAAGAATCTCAGATAAGTAATTCATCTAATCAGCAAGAGTCAGAGCCAGGAATTGAAAGATCATTTGCACCCATCCTTCACACTCTGTCCACATGGGTCAGATGCAAGTGAGACAAAGGGAGATATTGTCTTTGACCTTTGGGAGTACATGGCTTGTCCACGGTGGATACAGACAAATTAATCAGGGATTGCAGTCTGGTATAATATGTGACAGCAACCCAGCAGACAAGGTCTTGGTTTAGGGAAGGCCCTGTGTGGTACTTGAAATAAGTTTGGAAAAATAAACAGAAGATATTTAGACAAAGAAAGGAGCTGTTTAGGAGAGAGGAAGTAACCTGGGTACATCTCCAGGGACGAGGAAAGACCTGGCTCATACTGAGAACCTGGCAACAGCAGGTCCTATGGCTAAGAGCACAGAGTCTGCAAGCAGATGTCTGATATAAATACTGGTCCCACCTCTTGCTGGCTTAACCCTGGAAAACTTACTCAACCTTTCTGTGCCTCTGTTTTTTTTCCCCATTTTTCAAATAGGGATAATAATAAAACACATCCAAGGGTTGAGGATTGAACGAGCTTTACATTTGTAAAGAACTTTGAACAGTATCTTGCAAACATGTAAGTAACAAGACACAATTGGCATGTTTAAAAAGAAGAAGTCCAAGCAGAGTTGCTTTGCAGCTATGCTATGGAAATTTGAGAATTTGTCGTGAGAATGACGAACGAATGTCAAGGGAATTTCACCAAAGCACCGAGTTTTCCAACCGGCATTTTTTAAAGTGGGGGTGGAGATTTGCGATAATTTAAGTAAAACATGGAGAAGGGCTGAATTTAAGCAGTAGTAGTAGAAAGGGAGGGAATATGGTTTGGAAATCATTGAGAGAAGGAGATACAGAATAGATGACATTATAAATGAGGACAGTGACAACCCCTTAAGTTTCAGGCTTGGGGGTGGAATCACTGGTAAAGGAGGGGAATCATGTCCATTCTAACTTTGATTTCCCTTCCTCTCCACATAACTGCACGCATCCCTAGTAGTCATGCTATGAATAAAGTTGAGTGCTTTCAGTTCCTAAGCACTAATCTTCTAGAGCCTTCAAAGAAGCCACCTTTGTTTACTGTGAATGTTTCCAGAGTATGTAGATGAGCCAGTTTCTCTGATCAGGATGGTAGTCTCTTGCTCACATAGATATGTTCTTGAATGGTATGATTAGAAAGGTACGGTAAGTCTGCCATCTCTTCTCAAATGGACACATGAAGTACTCAGAGATGGGGCTCTAGAATTTTGAACCTGGAGTTTCATTCCCCTCCCCACCGCCGCCCACCGCCATCTGACACTGATGCAAAAGCCAGAGAGTACACCTGGGCCAGCAAAAGTGACTCCTTTCTCCTTCCGCCCTCACTGCTCAATCCCTGCATGTGTCTTCCACTAGGGGGAAGCACCTTGGAGGCCAAGAAGTGACCCCAATGAAAATATAATGAATTCCCACTACCTCTCCTTTTCCATTCCCTGCTAACATAAACTGAGTTAAGTCAGTAAGAAAATTAAAATGATACTCTGATTTCTATGTCTGTCTGAGTATCTCTGTCTAAAGACAGCTCATCTTTTTAAAAAGACACATATCACAGTGTTTCAAATACATCTTTTTAACTTTAAGTAAGCAAGATATTTTGCATTTCAAATCTTCTTAGAGTCAATTTTTCCTACAACCATTATCAGCAAGGGGTACTACAGAATATTCAAGCATGGAGAGAAGTGATGTTGTCTCATGCTGCCTGTTGGGTCCACAGCCCTCCAGGTCCCAGAGCTGAAGACTCCATACTCTCCAATTCTGTGTGTGTTCAGTACCACTTGAAAAAATAGCTCCAGAAGTGAAGTTGGAACTGCCTATAAATGAGAAGCTGTTTGAGAAACTCACCAACCTAGATCTCCATGCTTGGGCCACCTGCAGCAGATTCTTGTATAGAAAAGGCCTGCCTGCATCAGAGCAGGGTCTTGGCATCTGGCTGATCCTCACAATGAGCCAGTTAATAGTCATCCCATCCCAAGGATGCAGGAGAGGAGGATCAGAGGAGGTAAGTGACTCGAGTGACTCTCCCTCTCCCTTGTTCCACAGGAACATGTCAGACCAGGGCCAGAACACAGATCCTCCGTGTCTGTGTCCCTGATTTTGAGGGAGTTTGTTTTATAGCTTAAAATCACCTCTGAGCATGGTAGTGTGGCAAATTCAAGAATACAGTAAGGACCTTTCTTACCCCACCAACACTACTACCTGATCTCAGATTTCTTCTAACTTTTCCAGAAATATCATTAATATTAACATTAATCAATACTTCTGCCTCTGGAGAGTAGAACTTTACAGTTATAACACATTTTACATATTTTATTTCAGTTAATCCTCAAAGCAACCCTGCTTAAGTCTACCACCTGGCATTCTCTATCTGCCCTCTGGATTTACTTACTATACCTTTCACCCTGCCTTGTCCCTTAGAGGCCAGCCTCTGTGCTCCACATCAACTGTGGTCCTGCCATGTGACTTCAGGTCCTTTTCAGCCAGAGCAAGGCACCAGTAGGGGATAGGATGACAGAACAGAAGCTGTGAGTGTCATCACCAGCACCCACTGCTGGGCCAAAGCAGGGCAGTAGTTTTGTTCTCCCTAAAGGGATGGCATCTCCACCTGTTGTGTGGAAAGCTGTCAATCAATTTCTACCATGTTCTCTCTTAGCCCTGTACTTGTTGGATTCACAGTCATGCATTGTTTAGTAACAGGGACAAATTCTGAGAAATGCATTGTTAGGCGACTGACATCGTGCAAACATTGCAGAGTGTACTTAACACAAGCCTACATTGTCTAGGTCACCCACTCCATATGGACTCCTGCACACCACATATGAGGCTGCTGCTGACATAACAGGGCACTCTTTTATAATAAATGTTTTTTTTTAATAAGTAAAAGAAGTGCACTTTAAGATAGTGATAAAAGTATGCTACCGTAAATACACAGACCAGAAACACAGACCAGAAACATTGTATCAAGTATCATCTACTGCACATAATTGTATATACTATAATTTTATAGAACTGGAAGTCCAGTAATTTTGTTTACACTTATGATACCACACACACACACACACACACACACACACATAATGTGCCACCCTATGATGTTACCACAGCTACAGCATCACTAGGTACTAACAATTTTTCAATTCTGTCATAATTGAATGAGACTATCATCATGTATGTAGCCCATTGTTGACTGAAAAGTCATTAGGTAATGCATGTCAAAACACATAAAGCTATATATAGTCACAGGAACCATACATATCATAGTGTTCTGATTGAACTCTGTCCCTGGCTGATACATAGAGAATCAGAATAGCTAAGGAACTTTCCTGTAGTTAGTCAGCCAGTATCAGCTACAAAATTGTTCCCAGAGAATATAAATGTGGCAGCATTTTTCAAAAAAGTAGGAAAAAGTTTTCCCCGACTCCATCTTCTGTATTTCCTGCTTACCTGTCATGCTATGTTTTTATTTGCCATTTAATGGTACACTCTCCCGGGCAGGTGCCCACCCCAGCCCTCCTGGTGTCCACATCAAGGCCTGGCAGGGGCAGAGGGCAATAGTGGAACTTGAGCAGGAGCAGGAGAGCTGCAAAGTGGTGCCCTGGGAGGATGGAACTCGTAGGAGGTGATATGGCCAGAGAACTGGGGCATTCTCTAGCATCTCACTGGACTTCATTTACCAAACACAAGTTTAGAGATACAATTATGAAGAATCTTAAGACAGCAACTTCAGGGCATTAGACCACAGAGCAGGACCTCTGTTGATGGGACCCTGTGCCACTGCACATACATGATGCTGGCCTTACACACAGCTAGTGTATTTGCCTCTAAATCCATGATTTTTCCATGGGCTTGCACTGCCTTATTCACAGCCAATAATTGAACACCTTTCCTCTGAGTGAGAAGTCTCAGGGTCAGAATGCAAATGCAAACCAGTAGACATTAAGTTTTTAATTCCCAGACCCTATAACCTATATACAATCTCCATTTTGTCATCCAGTGAAAGACATGTATTTAGTTTTCCTTTATAATGAAGCAAATACGGTTGAACCAAACAACACTCCTGGTGACTTTCCTTCTTCTGATCTCAGTTTCAGACTCAATTGAGTATACACAACTAGGAAAAGTGAAAGTCAGCAATAAGAACACTGCCTTAGGAGATGCTGATGTCACTAACTTCTTTAAGGCTGAGTGGTGCCTGGTACAGTGGCTCACATCTTGTAGTCCCAGAAGCTCAGGAGGCTGAGGCAGGAGAATCACAAGTTCAAAGCCAGCCTCAGCAAAAGCAAGGTGCTAAGCAACTCAGTGAGACCCTGTCTCTAAATAAAATACAAAATAGGGCTGGGGATGTGGCTCAGTGGTTAAGTGCTCCTGGGTTCAATTCCCAGTACCAAAAAATAAAGAAGACTGAGTGGTGTGGCTTGACTGTTCTGGCTAGGGTAGACATATTGGTGGAGGGAAGACTCAAAATCCTAAGACAAACTTTTCAGAGCTCTGCACACACTGCAGGGAAATTGAGCCACAGTGTTAGGCTGCCTGGGTAATACTGCATTCCAACTCTCACCTGCTCAACTGAATGATGGTGCCGTTTATCATGGGTGGAGAGAAAAGAACTGAAACACCAAAAGGCTTCTGAGGAACACAACAAAGACCACCAATGTGAGTTTGCAAGCCAAGAATCTGTTTCAGAGTAGAATTTCATACATAGTATATGAACCAATAATAGAGGCAATGAAGTAGCAAAAAGTGACTATGAGTGTTTTGCCAATATAAAATTTGCTCCATGGATTAAAGTTCAAGAAAATCCAAGATGGAACTGAGTTTCCTATAGGTGAAACAAGAACTATTGCAAAAAAATAAAAAATAAAAGAAAAAAGAAAATAAAAACACAGAACAGCAGCTGTGTTTAAACCTGTGACAAATGATATATGAACACGGCAAGAGGTTGAAAAAGAGGGAACAACAGACTTTATTGAGTGAACTATGTTTTCCAAGAAGAATGAAAAGTCACATAAATTCATGTACTTGCTAAAGAGATCACACAGAAAAATAGTCCAAAGAAGATTTATCTAACTCCCCTGCCTGAGAAGAACTCAGTAAGTTATTAGGAAGACATAAGACACTTGACAAGACATTGGCTATTTGACCTCAATGAATTCAACTTCTTTCCCTCCATGATCTCCCATGGCGCAACAGGAGGCTCTCAGCCAGATGGACCAGGGGCTCTCTGGTGGAGGTACCCTGGGACTTCAGGCTGCAGATTCTCTTTGGTTCCAGACTGTCAGTATGTTCAAGACATGTTTATGTAAAGAGGTAAAGAGCCATGAAACAGACCATCTGCCTGGTGAATCGACATCAGTGCTGTCCCACAGAAACAGTGGGAACCACACACATAAGGGACCCACACATATAAAATTAAAACAAGGAGGTGAAATTCATTTCCACATAGTTATATTTAATATACAAAAATATTAATTATCATCAAGTCTATTACTGTATTAATAAAATTATTTATGATTAATATTAATATGAGTATAGCATACTGATTAAAATGTCATACATATGCTATTTATATTGAATAAAATTAAATGATATTTCAGGTATTTCATAGATATTATTCATCTATTAATTTGAATTGTACTTTATAATATAGTATATTATTCATGTTGATTTAATTAAAATTAATATGTGAATAATATCCATATATGGAATAACCAACATAATACTATACTTTATATTTAATATATATATATTTTTATGCTGAATATATGAATAGATTATTTAAAACATCCAAAATACTATGATTAATGTGTAATAAAAATTCTTAAAAAATTAAAGAGACTTTTTTACTGCTTTAAAATGTGATATATGATTTTACAGTTATTGCACATATCTGCTCAATTGGCCATATTTCAAGGGCTTGATAGCCATGTATGGCTGCTGTCCATCCCATTGGACAAGGAAGCCTAGACCCCATTCTTAAGCATTAAAGTCAATTCCCTTAATCTACAAGGATGAGGACAATCTCTCCTCTGCTTGGTGTCCTCTGCAGGAACATTTGATGTCAGCTATAGATGAATCCATAGGTTCCCCCTTGGGTTTCTTGTTTGTTTTATGCATTTTAACATATAGGACATAAGTGGAGCACAACTTCTTATTCTTTGGGCTGTAGATGGTTCACAGTCACTCTAGTAATGTAATCATATATGTAATAGGGTAATAATGTCTGTCTCTTTCTACCATTTAGGTTCTCCTTTGTGACCAGAATCTCCTGTAGGAAAGACACGATGGGTCTTTTGGTTTCATGTCATCAGTGACCTGGCCATCATCATCCATATATCTTATGATCTAACAAGATGGGTAACAATGACTTATTGAATAAATGATGAGCAACTCAACATCCCTCTGTTAAGGATTAAGAGGGAATAAAACCAGGCAGAAACACAAGAGAATAAAGAAACACATTATCACAACTTTAAACTTCATCTAGTCTTCAAGACTATCCGTGATTTTATTTCTTATCCACAGTTTTAACCCTAGACAACATTTCACTATAAATTTTAATAAAACTAATCTGAGAATCTACTTTGCACAAATAAAAGAAAGATTCTATTGATTAGCATATATACATACACACATACACTCATAGACTGTAATCTGTACGTGGAGATTCACCATACGTACCAGTACTGTGATAAACAAGGCTGAAAGAATTTTTCAGCAGGACTTCTCAGAGCTTTTACTAAATGCTGATATTTAATAGTTCTCTATATCTTCCATGTCTCTCCAACCATGTAAGAGCTTGCTGAGGGCAAGGATCACATAGTCTGAATAATCTTAAGAAATGTGTTTTGGTCTCTGCCCGGAATTCCAGACAGCATCTAAAACCTTTGTAATCTCTTGAGTGATAGGAGGTGGGTATTGTACACAGAGTTCCTAATCCTTTTGTTCCAAAGAAATGATTATTTGAGCTCCTGGCTGGAACATTCAACAGCATTTCCACCCTCCATCCTCCTAGAAGAGGAAAGGACCTGGGACTGAGTAAATCATCAATCATACCAATGCAAAGAAGCCTCCATAAAAAACTCTAAAAATATAGAGCTTGGAGAATTTCCAGTTGAGGAACACAACCAATTTCTGGGAGGCGGCACTCCCCATCTTTCATGCTTATATGATCCTGTGCTCAGGAACTTGGTCTTCTGTACCTCTGCTCTGGCTGTTTGTGTACTTTATCATATCCCTTATTATATAACAAATCAGCAAATAGAAGTAGATGGTTCCCCGAGTTCTGTACATTCTAGCAAATTATTGAGCCTGAAGAGGTGGTTGTAGGAAGCCCTGGTTTACAGCCTGTCGGCACAAAGTACAGGAGGCCCTGACTTGAAGCTGGCATCTGAAGTGGGGCTGTCTTGTGACCTGACAGGGAGAGACTTATAGGCCTCGGGAAGGAGCTCCTATTTCCTTCTCACTGTGATGAGGTTTTCAGAGTGTTTTTAGCAGAATGATGTGATCAGATTATGTTGTAAAAGGTTGTACTAACTGTGCTGGGAGAATGGATTGTGGGGCCAAGAGTGCAAGCAGGAATAAAAGGCCGTATAATGGTTATAAAAGCACAATGAATGTAAAAGTAAAACACTTCTCTCTCAACAATTCTAACACCAGTTGTAGGTTTTGCCTCACACCAAGCAGTTTTCTGACACCACCCGGATATCCTTAAATTCAATTCTAATGTTAGAATTGGAGGTAGCTGAGATCCCACATATTAAAGTCATTTCATTATTTTCTGTATTTAGTTTATACTATATACAAGTCCAATTTAGCAGATGCTGGCAAAGAGAAATTATTAGCAGCCTGAGCTTCCCCAAACCTTTATATCCTCCCACAGCATCCTAATAGCATCGTAAAGCATCTTTATTTTATCAATAATCACAATATTTTTTATTAGCTATTTTGGACCTATTTCCTGTGTTAGACTATCAACTCTTTGTCAGCAAGAAACATACTTGACTAATCACTGTACCCCCTAATGATAAATACTGCCAAGAAACTTAAAGATGTTTTAATAAGTACATCTTCAGATGTGTCCCATGGGGCTTTGTAGCTCACTCCTTTACCTCCTCCAAATCTTGACTCATAGATAACACTTCTCAGTAGACCACTTTAAAAAAAAATCACAATCCTCTCCCATCAACCTTTCTGATCTTCCTTTCCCTGTTTGAGCATTTTTCATATTTGAATACACCAAATACAGTAATATGTATACCATACTTACTCTCTACTCCCTTCCTTACTGGCTGGTAAGCTCCAGAAAGACAATAATTTTTTCATCTGCCATGTACAGCGATATATATACCTCCCATCCAGAATGTTGAATAGTAAGTGATCAAAATAAATTTGTTGATCTAGAACAACGAAGGATGTGTGAATGAATGAATGAGGCCAAAAGGACCAAGCTGCTTCCCAAGGCTCATCTGAGATAACCCAGCAGACCAGCAATATAGCCAACCAGATGATCAGAGCAGATGCTGATACCGAGTACTCTCCTTTCCATCCAGGAAAAAAAAAAAAAAAGAAAAAAGGAGAGTTCAGGCCAGCCATGTTTAAGAGCAGCACTGAATAAATAAAAGTTAACAGCCCATGTGGGAAAGGAGTTAGCCTTGCTTAATGACTTGGCAGCAGAGCAAGAGTGGGAAGTGTTTGAAAAGATTTGAGACCTTATCTTTTGTCGACTCCCTGCTCCTACAGCCTATGGGAGCCATGAGGAATATTTCCAAAGGACAGGGGAGGAAAAAAAAAAATCCTTGTCTTATTCATCCACCAGGAGGCAGAGTGATACATTAGTATGAAAGGGAAAAACAATAGTTATCCACAACTGATTCCCATGATGGAATAAATGCAACCAGAAAGGAATGAATTACCTCTTTCTTCTGGCTGTTTCCTACTTTGTCTTCAACCTGCGTTCAGGAGCTGAGAGTTGGAGGATCTGGTCCATGTGGGGCTTGGCAGGGGCTGAGAATAACAGAAATCAGCCACTTGGAAAAATGCTTCAGGGAGAGCTTCAATTTGCACTTAGCTGAATATGGAAAACACAATGATGCCAGTGCTTAGAAATGCCCAGAAACAGAAAGCAAGAGGAGGCAAGGGATTTAAGTTGGTGCTCTTCACAAAAGGAAAAGTATAATAATGGTAACAAGAAAAACTTTGCCTTTTGTAAGAAATACTTTTTAACAATTAGTACTGCTATTAACAGGCCATGGACTCTTTAGATCCTGAGTAGGGGAAGTCTCTTATTGGAACTAATCTGGTTTTTGTGGAGAAAACAGTTTTAATAGTATTTCATTAACTAGGCAAAAAAAAAAAACAACAACAAAAAAAAACTTACTATTCTCTTGAGCAAAACCAGAGCTTATTTGAATGAAGCCAGAACTTTGTTTACCCAACTTTTCAAGCATGTTTAGAAAACAAGGAAGTAGAGCCAAAGAGACTTCTATAAAAGTCACCTAAAAAGTGAGAGGCAGACCCCAACTCGATAAGGCCCAGGTTATCGGGGACATTCTGTTTTGAAATGTAATGTAAGTCAAGAGAAATAAAGATATTACCGTGTGCTAGGACTTTTTTAATTTTTAACTTGCATTTCCTCATTTATATCCCACAAGAACAATGGTGTTCATTACCACGTTTCAGATGGGAAAGCTCTTCCTTCTTACCTCAGCACATACGTTGCCCAGGGACAAGCAACTAGCAGGCTATCATGGAGTCAAATAAACTGAAGATGCTTCAATGCAGAAGGAAGCTCTCTTTTCTTTCATGCTTAGAGGTAGGAGGGGCATAACCCGCATGCTTCAGTAATATAGCACAGCTGGGGATGCTTACATCTCATGGCCCAGATTCATTAGTAGGGTAAGACTTACAGAGATCTAGATCTAAATTTCTTATGGAGAGGCAAAGGTGGCCTTCTGCAGGCCTGTGTTTGGGGCCAAAACCTGGTAAGCTAACTCCTACGGATAGAATAAGAGGCACAGGTGTTGGTAAATAGATCCCTAGAGATATACTAACACAGTTTCCAGGAATGTTTCAATTATTACAATAAAAATGAATCCCATTAAATAAGAGCAACTATTTACTCCCAACCTTTGACATTTTAAGTAGTTTTTCATCATACTAATTTATGCTGTTTGCTGAACATATGGCATAAGCTGTGCTTGCCATAAAAATTCTACAAGTGTAAAATGTTAACAGTTTTACATGGAATTTTTTTTTTAAAAACTTTGTAAATGTATTTTTGCTAGCCCAGTAACATGCCATTAGGTGTATGTGATTATGTAGCTGGTTAAATGTTAGCCATTTAAGTTATTCTAATTTTTATTTTCTTGTACATCACAAAGGTTAACTCCTTTGCCTTAAAGCTCTGCAATGGTTTACATATCCATAGGAAGGCTGGGATATAAAATCAGATTATCTGTATATTATGTATTAAGAGGAGTTCATAACAGGTGTTCTTGGGAACTGAAGGCAGGAAGGGGTGGTGTTCCTAGCACTGGAGAGTAAGGCTTGCCAACAGGAAAGGTGGAACAGAGAGATTGGACTAGCAAATGGCTACCTCACAGAGTGGACCGCTGTGCACATTAACACACATCATGAAATGGCATATGAATGCTTAACCTCACCTCAAAAGATCCAGACCGCCTGGGTTTGTCAGGGGAACATAGTCTGCATCTGCATTTTTAGAAATGTAGCCAATTAGATTTCAGAAAGCTTAAAACAAAAATGTATTGCTTGAGAAAAAATTATAACTTTGCCTCCATCAGAAGTGATATCATCTGCCAGAGAAGCTATTTTTCACATGGGCAAGAGATCTCAGTCTAGAATGATGTGAGTTCTCACTTGAGATATTTTCACAGGACATACTTATTCACAAAGGAACAAGGTATGCAAATGACCCAAAGACTGAAGAGAGTGGACTTTATAAGCTCTGATAGGAACTGGCAAAGCTTCCTAATGAAAGGGAGTGTGAGCTTCAGTGGTGTATGTCTGAAGGCCATCACAGACTTTTCAGAAGCAAGAACTAAGAAAAAAATTGGAGAACAACTTTTTTTTTATGCTTTTAGGAGTAGGAACAGAGGTAGAAGCATACTCAGATAAAGGGAAGGACCAGATGAACTTTCACAAAACTGTCATAAAGTGAAATGCTTTTGAAGCTTCCCAGTTTATCCTTTTCTTTCAAGCCCCAACCTAATTAAATCAAAGTCAGCAATAACAAAATATCATAAACAATTATAGTATACAATATGTGCTGTCAAATGTCATTAAGGAGTGACTGAAATGGAGAAGTTATACTCCATTTATGTGTGATGTGTCAAAATGTATTCTACTGTCATGTATAACTAATTAGAACAAATTTTCTAAAAAAGAAATATTTAGTATGACTCCATCTGAATGTTATATTGCTAAGTTAACTCAATATTGTTTTTTTCTGTAATTATTCCATTATTAATGCTAGGTGGTTTTAAAACCATGGCTATTACAACTTAAGGAATTATCAAAGTGCCCTTAATGAGGGTTTGCTAGCCTTATCAAATTGATACAATATATTCCAGGTATAAAAGCACACATTTAAGTTGTTAATACTACTAATTTACCACTAATTGGTATCTTTTTCTTATAATTATAGCACATATTAATTGTATAAAACAATAAGTTTGTGACATTTTCATACATGTTTATAACATACTCTGATAGTATCCACCCTTCCTATAATCTTAAAATAGGTGTACAAAGCTTCCAATCCTTTTTTTCCCTAAGTTCTGACTAGATGACAGCCATCTGTCTTTCAGATTCTCCGTGACAGTTCTAATTACATCTATTCTATGTCACTGGCCTTCCAAGTCAATACTATGGTTTCAAAACTCATCTTATGGGGCTGGGGTTGTGGCTCAGCAGCAGAGTGCTTGCCTCACACGTGTGAGGCACTGAGTTCTATCCTCACCACCACATTAAAAACAAATAAACAAATGCCATGATTTTATTATCTTTTGTTGCTGAGTAATAAGCATGGAGTTAGAGAAGATAATGCTAAGTGAAGTTAGCCAATCCCAAGAAAATAAATGCCGAATGTTTTGTTTTGTTTTTTTTGATATAAGGAGGCTGATTCATAGTGGGATAGGGAGGGGGAGCATGGGAGGAACAAAGGAACTATAGATAGGGAAGAGAGGTTGGAGGGGAAGGGAGGAGGCAGGGGGTTATTAACGATGGTGGAACGTGATGATCATTACTATCCAAAGTACATGCATGAAGACACAAATTGGTGTGAATATACTATGTATACAACCAGAGATATGAAAAATTATGCTCTATATATGTAATAATATATATGATATAAGAATTGTAATGCATTCTGCTGTCATATATAAATTTTAAAAGTTTACATAAAAAACAAAACAAAATAAGGTCTTTAAAAATCTCATCTTATTAGATAACTTCTTCATATTTGGAAAGAACACAAAAATTCTTTGTCAGACTACATTTTTTCTCTGGAAAATATTATTTCTCTATCAATCTTACAACAAAACTGAATTTGTGGTATATGCATTTGCAAATATGTTACACTTCCTTCTATCACTCAACATTTTACTTCAATTATTCAAAAATAATGTACGGGTGATGAACTGGAAACATTTGAAATTATTACCTGCAAAATGGGCATCATTACCATAATGGCATTACTAATAATACACACAGTTGCTGTTCTAATGATTTATCTACTATGGCTATATCACTGTGGGTTAGAATACGAGGTATAGTGTTGTATATGTGAGAACTGTGTTCGTTCATTCTTGCATCATTTAACAAAACACTTAATGATTATTTATCTTCTTTATGCCAGGCACTGTATGGTATACTGAATATATAGTGAAGGATGAAGCAGCCATGATTTTTATGTGCATGGAACTTTTAGCTGGTCAAAGGTGACACTGAAGCTGAAACATGAAAGCTGTATAAGAATTCATCAAGCACAGAGAGCACCCAGGGCAAACAGGGAGGGGGAACAATACATGAGAGAAAGTTTGCAAGGAAACACTTGAAATACCCCCAAACTGGAAGTTATCAGGAATTTTATTCATGGCTATAACTTACATATGTATTTTATATAATTATATAATTTATATTTGTTTATATAAATTATGTTTATAAAATTTATGTTTATATAATTTTTAACATGTAAATTATAACTACATTAATTATGATTACTGGATTGAATATATACTCAATACATATTCATTATTATTTCACAGATTGTATACAATTTACTTTATATATTTTATATACTTATGAATGTATAAATATATGGTATTATTCATTAATATACTTAAAATATAATTTATATATACTCATGCTTTATAGTATATATAAATTATAGTATATATAAATTATGTTTATAATGTATTCATTACAATTAATATACTTAATCACATTAATAATGATTTTTAAATTTCATATTATGATTACATATTTGTTATATATTCATAAACATGCAAAATTACTATCTGCTTCACTAATATAATTATAAACAAATTGTATATCCTATATAATTATATATATGTGTATAAATATATATTTATGTACGTGTGAACTACAATCTGTGTTTGACAGATTATGGAGATTAAAAGGATTGAGTGGAGAAGCAAGAAGCAAGAAGTCCACAGAATGGCAGTAATCCCTTGAGCTCCTCCACGTCTGTTCTTTCCTCCATTAAAAGACAAGAAGGTGGAAACCTCAACTCCTTTGTAGTTCGATGGGTCTGGACAAGGGGCTGTGAACAAGAGAGTTGTGAAGGACCTACAGACTCAAATGCAGAGAAGTAGTGTGTCTCTGTTCTCTTCTTCTGCCCCAGCAAAGGTGGGGTTTTGTGCTCCAGATGGCACCTCTGCTGGAAGTTTGAGACCTTCTCAGTCTTGGTGACTGTAAGAAGAAAAGGAACCTTGTCACATGCCCCATCTGTCACCCCCTAATCCACATTAGACAATAGCATGAACAAGAAATAAATCTGCAATATCAATTGTCCTTAGATGTCAGTTGTAGTTTATTCACTAAACTAACTTCTGAAAAACAATGGGATAATAGCACCTGATTTTGAGGGCGTGGGAAACAACAATGTAATAGTTAGATATAGAAGTGTGTGTCTCTGTTGTAAGCACACAGTAGACCCTAAGTAAATAGTAGCTAGCAACTACTTGTTTGATTTGAGTCTCAATTCTCTTATTAACTCACTCTCTGGACTTCAGGGCCCACTTCAGCTCCCCAAGCCCCAATTTATTGAATGAAGGCTTTGTACTAGATTTGTAAGACTTTAACCAACTAGGATTCTAGGATGATGAGATAAAGGATGCAGGGTAGTCCCTAGAGGCTAGTAGGGTTGAACATCAGTCTTCTTTCTTCATCTTTCCTCTCTGTATATTAAGAAGAAGAGTGAGCTGATTCCTTGGAATCTGGGTTAATAGACAAATGATACAAGAAGTCTGGCTACCAATACTCCCTTTTAATTTTCTTTGCATAGAAAAAAAAGTGGAACAATGTATCTTGCAAGGCCACCCAACAAATCCCTAATTTCTCCCTGGAGATACACAAGTCAGCTGTTAACCAGGAAAAAATGAAAACACTAGTTTTTCCAAGATGCTCGTAAGTGTCAATCAACTGGTTTTAAGGAATTTCTTAGTTTGAATTTCTGAGAACTTCCATGAAAATCTGCAAATATCCAGAATCATTGGTTTGGACTTCAAAAATGAGAGAAAGATTTGGGCTTTCTCCACGTCCTGAGCATTTCAGTGTGCAGGAGGGTATACATAATCCATTGATGTGACAGCATTTCTCAGAAAACCTGGGCTTCAGCTCAAAAACTGCCACTAACTAGCTCTGTGATTCTGGAAAAATCACCCTTCATCTTCCAGAGCTAAAGAACCTCATATGTGAAATGGTGATAATAATAGTCACCTCATCTACCTCCTGGGGTTGCCATAATGATCAAATGAGACAGAAGAGAAGGAAATGTCCTTTGAAAAAGCGTACTCTGCCTCACGGATGCATTTGAGAATCATTGATGCATTGTTGTTATTATTGCTATTATGATATTTCCTGCTTCAAGATGATTCATCTCAAGGGATTTTCCTCATACACAACAGGGACAAAATAGAAAAAAAAGGGAGAGCTCCCCTCTCCATTTGATGCATGGTATGACTGTAAAGGGAGTTTGCCGACTTGAAAATGTAAACAACCTATTTCCACAGAGAGATTTTCCTTACATAGAAAGGAACAACTTTTTTTTTTCTTTATGAATGTACATGAATTCCTGTCCTCATGAGATATCCTAACTGCTTTATCTCTGTAATCAGTTGGCCTTTCCAGGTGCTTGCTAATCTCTGAATAATGATACTAAAGTAAATACCTACTCCTCAAATCTCATGGGAGTCTAGCCAAATATTTTTACCCAATTCTCATCTCCAGGAATACTGGCTAAAAATTTTGAAAAGAAATAGAGATAGGAAACCATGGTTTGTAATGCAAACATATACTTGAGACATGCTATGACATTGCTTAGGTAGAGGAAGAAGAGAGGAACCCCAGTAGAACTCCTTCATTCAATTGTCTGATCAACATTATAAAACCCCTTCCACAGGAAGCTTCACTCTTTGGAGTTGTGAGAATTTCAAGTATCCAGAGACCCGTCTGGTAATGCCAATTCATTTGGAAATGTATTTGAAATTATTAGTTAAAGTCTTGCATGGATTTATGGAAAGCTTGCTAACAGCAAACTTAAAATAGGAGATACAGGAAAGGGACTATGGTGATGGGGAAGCAGCAGGAAAGGGTTTTAAGAAAGTAAAAAATGTTAGAGTTGATGTAGAGATATTGAAGGAAATATAAAAAATGGCATAACTGAGGCCCTGAGAGTTTAAACGATTAATTAGGGATAGACCAAAGTTACCTCAATCCAAGAACAGTGAGTCAATTTTAAGTCAAAAGACTTAAATAATTATGTAAGTAGGTAAAATACCCCCTATGGGAAAAGATTCATCAGTTGACAGCTCTCAGTTTCAATGTTATCATAGTAGGAAACATAGTGCAATGGTTTAGATGATTTGCAGGACATGAGCAGGGTTTTAAAAAATGAAATAGCTTTAATAGGGATTAAAGCTCAGGCAATTCATGGCAATACAAGTTGGTATAATGGAAAGATGCAGAGTTCTGGAAAGTGTTTAGAAGAAACTCTGAGCCTAGTCTTGGGGGAGAAGATAAGTTGGTAAGAGATTCCTAATAGCACCCAACCTGGAAGGACATCACTGGAAAAGGAATGGCAAGGAGTCTGCTCCAGACAGAAGGAACAGTGTGTAGACAGCACAGCACTATCAGATCACTCAGTCTGAGTGCACATGTCCAAGTGCAGGTGTTCTGACTAAATTGCTATCTGCCGGCAAGGCCATGCTGAAAAATCAGGCTGAGGAGTTTGGTCTAATAGCAAGCACTCCCTTGGGTGTTCTCAATGTTGCACTTTGCTTGGATTTTATTAAAGACTGGAGATTAATTAAGGAGTTTTTAAAAAAGGAAATTTACTTCAGAAAATTCAGTCTACAAGTGAAATAGAAAAGTTTGAGAGGTATGCAACAGGGAACATACCAAAGGAGCAAATGAAGGAGACATGAGGTAAAATCAACCTACATAATTGGATGCAAGGTGGCGAGATAGGCATGGTCAAAGGTGACTTCTGGTTTCATAATTCTCTTTATACTGGAAGATGAAAAAGTTCATGATTTGGGAGTGCAGTAGGATCAACTAGTTTAGAAACCATGTGATTTTTGTCTTAATTCATATTCTAGAGCAAAACCTGATAAAAATGGCTGAGACATAAAGGAAATTAAGAGGTAGAGAGTTGTACTCTTTTCTCCAATTGAACAAATTACCATTACTTAGTACTTTTACTGCAGGACAACATGACTAACCCTAGCAAAAAATGGCACCAAAAATAATTATCTTATAATAAGACTCCAACAATGGGTGCTATGGTTTGGATCATGAATGTCTTTCTAAGGTCCATGTGTTAAAGGCTTGGTCCCCAGCCTGTGTTGCTAATGAGAAGTAGGGGAACCTTTAAGAGGTGGGACCTAGTAGAGGTCACTATGCTCTCAAAGCAAATTGTGGGACCCTGGTCTCTTCTCCTCCCTTTTTATTCGAGGCCATGAGATGTGTGACTATTTGCTTTGCCACGCACTCTTCACCATCATGTTCTGCCTTGTCACAGGCCAAAAAAGCAACATTGCCAACTGAACATAAACTGAAACCTCTAAAACCAGGAGCTACAAGTACATCTTTTCTCTTTATAACATTATCTCAGGTATTTGTCATAGTAAAAGAAAACTAATACAATGGGCATTTCAACACTCTTGGAACTGAGGGGAAGGATGAAAGAAAAAAGAGATGAAAGAAAGAAGTAGATCTGTATGAATCTAAGAATCATGCATACTACTGGTTGCCATGCTCCCCGATCCCATGATTATGGAAGATTTCTGCTAAACCATAACATTCCTGAAACTTGCTCTCTAAAAATTGTATAAAGTAATACAGAGGGTCTCCAGGGACACAAGGTAAAGCTGAGATTCTGAAAACAAAGGGAATAAGTGACTATGCACAAAGAATGCTGCCTGTTGAATCTCTAAGAAAGTTGCCATGGCAATTGAACTTCTGTCGAAGGAAGCATGTGAAAATATTTTTTGGGAAAATTCTGATCAGTGCAAGGAGAAAGTACTAAAGATATTGGTGTGTTTCCCTATCAGAAGTCTCAAAGTTAACAACTGACTAGACAACCAGAGTTTCAACTACCCTTCTGAAGAGCCTATTCTGAATCATGAATAGGCAACTGGGTTAAAGGAAACATCTAGGGTAGAGAAGCCCCCATTTAAAAAGAATACAGAGACCAAAATGAAAAACTGAATGCAAAGTAATTAGAGAAAATAGAGAGCATGCCTGGAGAAGGGCGAGAGAGGAAAAAAAGGAGAGGGAATTCATTTATAGTCTCAGAGAAATAAAATAATGCAGACATGAAATAAGAAGAGGATAACATAAGAAAAAGCATTCACATAATTTTAGGAGACTTGGAAATTTGAATCATGAAGAGAGAAATAAAGTGAAAATGTCATTTGAAGAGTTGTAAGGCAAAATTGAGGTAATAAACCAGAAAGTAGAGGAAAAAAACATCAAGACATGAAAAATAAAAGTAGATGAATCGACTAGCATAGGAGGTGCCACATTCAAATAGATATTCTAATAAAAGAGATGACAGGGAAGAGAAGAGAGGAAATAACCAATGTAATAACTCAAGAAAATCTCTTAGCAATGAATGACAAGAGTTTTACAATTTAAAGGACTTGATAAATGCCTAAATTGAGAATTGGGATGGCTTTAGGTTTCTCAACAATAATACTGAAAGCAAGTAATATTGAAAAAAGACCTTCAAAATTCTCAAGAAGCCAGGCACGGGTAATGCCAGCAGCTCAGGAGGCTGAGGCAGGAGGATCACAAGTTCAAAGCCAGCTTCAGCAACTTAGTGTGGCCCTGTCTCAAAATAAAATATGAAAAGGGTTGGGGATGTGGCCTAGTGGTTGAGCACCCCTGGGTTCAATCCCTAGTACCAAAATAATTTAATCTAATTTAATAAAATCCTGAAGGAAAATTTTATGCAATCTAAAATCCAATACCCAAACTACCAGCTAATATAATATTATAATAAAGACACTTTCAAGTATTTCGAAGTTCAAAAATTTACTTACTTCTTACCCATACTAAAGAAGCTATTAGAGTATAAAATCCACTAAAAATTAAACCAAGTAAATAAAATAATAAAAAAAAAGTATAGAGAAATGTGGGAAATAGAACACTCAGCACAGGAAAACACAGCTGTGATGATCCATGAGGATTCATCAAATATTACCTCAGTAGGACAGTGTGCATCGGATTCAGAGGCCAATCAGTGGAGTGCAGAGCAAGCATTCCAAGAGTCAGTGCACCAAGAGTTACGCACACTACAATGCCCAATGCCAGCATACCAATTTTATCACAAAGAATAAAATGCCCTGGTTAACTTGACCCTTACTAGTAGCCAGGCTAGCTGGCTCTTATCAATGTGCCCATTGATAAGATGATAAGATGAGCATTTGCTCATCACTCTGCTCTGCTTCTTCAATCAGCTAAAGATACTCATTTTACACCACAGACATGTTCAGCTTTGACCTACTCCTGAGAGTGTGATAGGACAAGCTATGCTTTGGAGCTGATCATGTCCCCACTGGATTTCGTAGCGCATGGTCCACAACTTCTCCCTGCCACATGCCCTGAAGAAGACTGTAGAGGAAACTCAGTCATGCAAACACCCAATGGAGGTAGAGCCACAAAATTCCTCTTCTCTTGGGAGCCTTCATGTAAGAAAGGCCTTATTGCCCTTTCCTTACATAGCTAGGCATATTTCAAAACCAAACCACATATTATTTAAAGGACACCTATACTGGTGATAATATCATAAATAATAGCTAGGTATGATTAATTCTGATGTTGAGATAGTAGTACTTTCAGAGAGTAGACTGGAGGAGAATCAAGGACTTGCACATAGGAGCCTTCTAAAACACTGGCATGTTTTAATTCTTAACCTGAATAGTGGGTAGATAAGAGACTGTTATATCTCCGAGTTTATAAACTCTGTGTTATTATATACAGAGACACATATACTCTCCTATCTTGGTAACTATATTAATCGGGGTTCTCAAAAGAAACAGATCTCTTAGGATATGTATGAGGAGATTTATTGTGAGAACTGGCCCATGCAGTTGTAGAGGCCAAACATTCCCACACTCATCTGCAGACTGAAAAAATAGAAATCCAGGTGTCATGTAGACCTACTCCAAAGGCCTGGGGATTAAGTGTGCCAATGGTATAAGTTTTGATCTGATGCAGAGAGCTTGAAAACCAGGTGCGCCACTGTCTGAAGGCAGTAAAAATAGATTATATCTCAACCCAAGAACAACTTCTCTCATCCTCTGCCTTTTTACTCTATTTGGGCACTCTTGCTTTGAATGTAATCTCCCCTCTGTTGGTAAAGAAAATATCCTCAACTTGGTCTGCCAATTAAAATGCTGATCCCTTCCAGAAACACCCACACAGACACACCCCAAAATAATGTTTTAGCAGCTATGTGAGCAATTCCTTATTCCATTCAAGTTGACACATAAAACCTAATCATTACAAGAACAATCTGTGAAAATAAAAATGAGCATCACAGACTTTTCATAACTCTTTAGTTTTAGACCAAACTGATCCTCCATGAACTTTTAGTTGATTCTATTTTACATAAGATATTACTTACTCTTGTGGTCACCATCACCAAGAAAGAGATTATGGGTGGCACAACACCTTTTCAGAATCTTTGGAGAGATTCCTAAAGGGGGCTGTATTTAGGGAAAGCTTCCCCCAGAGACAACAGTTCTATTGGAAAGAAAGTGTGGTGTGGTTGTCCTCTCCTTCAGAGTATCATAGCTTGCATATTCTTCTTGTTTTTCTCCAGTGGAAAGTACAGTTCTTATAGTAGAAGCTCATACATATGGAATAACTAAATGTTTCTTTGAGAAAAAGATTTTCCAATCTTGGGAACAAATGGGACCTTATCTAATGTGATAGCTGGACATTTTACTTTCCTCTGTGGACATTTTCATCCTCTGTTTCCCAAAATTGTGGTTTGAGGAGAGATTCTATAATGACATTCCAATTAAATAATGTCTTTTTTTGTGTTAATTGACATAAACATACTTTCCAGAAGAGATATTCACACAATGTAAAATTGTATAATCTTATAGATTCCCCAGTAGCTCTTGCCACCCACCAGTGGTTTTTCTTACCCTGTAACCAAATTCTATGATTCATACGAATACTATTCTTAATAGATGTCCATTGGATATACCAAGGGGAATGAAGGGAAGGGAGTAGGGGGGGAAAGGAAGGACAGTAGAATTAATCAGACACAACTTTCCTATCCTTTTATTTGAATACACAATCAGAGTAACACCACATCATAATAACCACAAGAACAGGATCCTAATTAGAATAAGTTATACTCCTTGTATGTAATAATATGCCAAAATCCATTCTACTGTCATGCATATATCTTAAAAGGACAGATAAAAATTAAAAATTAAAAAAAGGATAATCTTGATTCTACCAAACTTAAGAACGAATACTATAGTTCTGATACTATATAGAACTGACACTATTGGGGCTGGGGATGTGGCTCAAGCAGTAGCACGCTCGCCTGGCATGCGTGCGGCCCGGGTTCGATACTCAGCACCACATACAAACAAAGATGTTGTGTCCGCCGAAAACTAAAAAATAAATAAATAAATAAATATTAAAAAAAAAGAACTGACACTATGTTTCTTTGACCATCTTATTGAAGACATAACTTCCACAGTTGCTTTTGCTGAGATCATTATAACGAAAGTGATGAGCTTAGGTCAACAGAGCAACTTAGAAAAAACCCTAGAGGGGATCTGAGTTGTTGAGTTATTAGCTTGTGCTGTGAGGTTTTATTGTGGATGCTCATAAAAAAACGGAATTCAAGACCATCAGTTGACCCGAGAGCAGCTAAATGTTTTTGAATGAGCCCCCGTCCTCTGACTATGGTCTATGATTATTCCCCAACTCCTCAAGTCAGCTCACAGTTTAACTCACAACAGATCATTTAGATGACAATCATAGAGGACTACTTTCCTTATTTTTGCTACCTCCTTCAAATGTTCTTTGTTTTATTTTTATTTTTATTATCCTAGTTATCCTGGTTGACTTTAGTCAATAAATATTTATAAAATGGTAACCATGCGCCATGACCCGTGAAAACTTTAACAGATAAAAGGATAAACAAGACCCAGGACAGCCATTCTCTCTCGAACACACACAGGAACTTATTACATGTCAATAAAATAATTATATTCTTTAATAAGTGTTTTAGAACAAAATAAGTGTGCAATCAGAACATATTAACTGAAGAGTCAAACTCCTCCTGGGGTGAAAGTTTCAAGAAGACCCTCCCCTAGGAATGCAACTTCAGGCTAGGAATGGGAGGGGCATGAAAGCTGAGAGGAAGTTAGGAAGAGAGGGGGAAATTCCAGAGTTCAAAGCTGGGCGTTACATGGTGGAACTAAAAAAATAACATAACTGAAACGCAATGACTGAGACAAAGAACAATGGAGAAGCAGAACAAGTCTGGACCCATAAAGGCTGTGGACCAGCTGCAAGTCTAGGGGGAAAACAGCAGGACACTTCAGTATCCTCCAGGGAAAGGCACAGCTTATTCCATCAGGTTTGCCAGGAGCAAAGGTAGCAAAGACATCATTTGCACAAGATAACAGCAAAATCAAGGACCCTAAAAGAAGGAGAAAGCTATGATCATCCCACAGCCTGAAAAGATAAGGAGTGTGGCAGTTTACCAGAGCCTGGTAAGGGTGCCGGCAGTCAGAGTCAGCCAGCTGACACAGCCAGGAATGGAAAAGTATTCTGATCTCTCCCTTCCTAACATTCTTCCCTTGTACTGCCTTCCCAGCCAGACTTGCCTGGAGGGGCCAGGCCAGGGCAGAGCAGGGCAGAGAAGGGCAAATAACAGATGTAGGGAGAAGAGTGCACACAGAACTGACAAGCCTGAACAGTTACCTGGCTCATCCAGTAAGAAGTGAATGATTTATAGAGATGCTTATGAGGCAAAGTCAACAGGGGGCAAGGATTTTCCCCGTTATACCCAGTGCAATGATGATGAACTGAGATCAATACTGATAATCTTTGCAAAAAAAAAAAAAAACAAAACAAAACAAAAAAAAAAAAAA
>NW_026000021.1:5105373-5113856 GCF_001458135.2 Marmota marmota marmota
AAAAAAATCTTAAGCGAAAAAAAAAAAAAACAAAAACAAAACCAAAAAAAAAAAACACACACACACACAATAAAGTAGAAGAGTGAGTTCAGCTCTGAACATACTGAACATGAACTGAACACAAGACCATTCAAGGAATGCTGAATAACCTTCTGGTAATCTCAGATCTTCATGGACCATCAACCTACAGTGAGGTCCTGACCTTAGGTAGTATCCCACAAATCCAGGGCCTCAATAGCAAAGGCTCCTGGAGGAGAGAACAAGATTCCCTTAGAGCTTTCCTTGTTGTACCTCTCACTCTTGACTGTAGCATCAGATAACCTTACTCCTCACCTAGAACCAGAGATCAAGGAGTCAGAACCTACTGCAAGAGCATACACTCCACAAAGTGGGGTAAGGTTGATTCCCTAAGGTACTATGCTTGAGGTGGTGTCCGAACTTCGTGCCAACTTCAGGAAATTACTACTAATCCTCTTCCATTGCCTATGATATTCCCTGGCTTGTATTTTCACAAGATCATAGTACCACCCAGATGGACCCCTTCACTTATGTCTACTCTGTAACTGCAACTTCTTACTGTGTCCAGTGCTTGCAGCATGTATAGGAAGGGGCTGTAATGTCACCAGTACCCTGGAATGAGGATGAGAGTGAAGGCAAAGGCACAGGCTGTGTTTCTCTTTTCTCAAATCATCTTCAAGGAAGTTCCTAAAATAATCCTGTTTCGTATCAACACTCCATTCCCTATATATGAAGGCTTTACTTCTGCATTACTTGAGACTAGTTTATCATTGCTGGTCCTCTTGCCATGATCTCCAGTGTCTGCCCAGAATTTCTTCTAGTACCTTTGTAACTCTTCCTGCCCCATCATCAAGTCTTTGATTGCTCTGCGTGGTATGAACATCAGCATTCAAAGCTAGATATACTAACTTCTTGCTCCTAATGCACCAAACAAATGAATGCATCATGTTCCATGATAGAGAAAACCAAATTGATCATGCTGAACAACAGTCTTCTTCTCCAATTAGGACATGAGAGAAGAGTCCTATTTGGACTGGGACTTTTGAAGAAAGCTAAATTGGTGAAGCATGGTAAGTTGTTTGCTTGCTTTAATCCATAAGGATTCTGGGATTTAAGGAACTCACCTTGTTATGGGGGTGGAGATATTAAAAAACATTGCCTGGTCAGAAAGAAATGTACCCTGAGATTTAGTGACCCCACATTTTACACAGAACTAGCCATAGGTAAACAGTCAATAAACTCTTACCTAAAGATTGATTTCACAACCATGATAATACCTCATTCCATGTGAAACATTTTTGATACAGATAATAATCACAGAGCACAAAGCAAGCCCCAAGGAAGGGGCTCAAAATCAAAGCAAGGAAAGTTGAATTTATATCACAACTCTTGGCATTTGCAGGTAAATGGATGGAGTTAGAGAAGATAATGCTAGCCAGTCCCAAAGAAACCCAATGTTGAATGTTTTCTCTGATATAAGGAGACTGATTCATAGTGGGGTAGGGAGGGGGAGCATGGGAGGAATAAACAAACTCTAGATAGGGCAGAGGGGTGAGAGGGAAAGGGAGGGGGCATGGGGTAATTAAGATGGTTGAGTGATGATCATTATTATTCAAAGTACATGTATGAACACACGAATTGGTGTGAATATACTACGCATACAACCAGAGATATGAAAAATCGTGCTCTATATATGTAATAAGAATTGTGATGCATCCGCTGTGATATACAATAAAAATAATTAATTTTTAAAAAAGAAAAAGAAAAAAAATAAATAAATCACAACTCTTTCACAGAGTAACACATTTTGGGGGGTGGAGGGTAACAAGGATTGAATTCAGGGGCACTCAACAACTGAGTCATATCTTCAGTCCTATTTTGTTTGTTTGTTTGTTGTTGTTGTTTGTTTGTCTGTTTCATTTAGAGTCAGGAGCTCATTGAGTTACTTAGTGCCTAACTTTTGCTGAGGCTGGCTTCGAGCTCGCAATCCTCCTACCATAGCCTCCCGAGCTGCTGGGATTACAAGTGTGTACCATGGCGCCCAGCTTAAGAGTAACACATTTTAAAAGGTGGGCAAATGATATGAAGTCAAAGGGAGTGCACTATAGGAAAAGTGAGGTTCAGAAATTGTAACTCTATTGGCATAACAACTTGAAAATAATACTCAGCCATCTGTAGGACATAAGGGCACATGTGATGGACTGCGTGTTTGTGTCCCTCACAAATTCATGTGTTGAAATCCTTGCAGAGGTGATGGTGATAGGAGGTGGGCCTTTGAGAAGTGATTAGGTCAGTGCGATCCGTGCCTATTACAGTTATATCTTGAATGTCCCCAATAGCCCTGCATGTTAAAGGCTTGAGAGATAGAGGGATCTTCAGTAGAGGGTACCTTGTGGAAGGAAATTAGATCATGATGTTACACTCTTGAAAGGACTTTTGGGATCCTGGCCCCTTC
The DNA here is from genome assembly GCF_001458135.2 of Marmota marmota marmota. Taxonomy (NCBI): domain Eukaryota; kingdom Metazoa; phylum Chordata; class Mammalia; order Rodentia; family Sciuridae; genus Marmota; species Marmota marmota. Next base: position 5,107,847 of record NW_026000021.1, read on the forward strand.
CTCTCTCCCTTTGCCTCTTCTGGATGCCAGGAGGTGAGTAGCCTTGCTCTACCATATGCTCTCACCATGATGTAATTTGCTACAGGCCCAAGGCAAAAGGACCAAGTGACAATGGACTGAAACTGAGCCAAAATAAAACTTTTATCCGAATAAGTTGTTTTATCTCAGGTATTTGTCATAGCAAGAGAAAGCAAACACAGTGGTCTTAAAAAACAGACCCAGAAAGACTCCTCATTCTTTGTATCAGGTGAAGACGAAATGAGACAGCCATCTAGGAACCAGGACATGGAATTGCCAGAACCTTGTTCTTAGACAACCTCTAGAACTATACGAAAAAACTTTCTGTTGTTTAAACCATCCATTCTATTGCAGTTTCGTTATGATAGTATGAGTAGTGAAGATAACACATAAAGTTGTTTTCTATGCGTTATTATACAATATTATCATAGTTTATACTTCATTCACGGAAACAATGCTTATGGTGCTATATTCCAGATTATTTTTATTTTATTATTCCCCTTAACTATAGGAATCCAACTAGAAATTGTGAAATGGGAAACAAAATCACATAAAAGTACAAAGGTAAATTTTGCTTCTTAGCTATCATTGTGCATTATCTTCCCCAACTTTCAATTTTCAAAGAAAACAAGAAGGGAAATAATCAAGGGACACATTTTTTTTGGTTGGATAATGTAAATTACCATTTTTTCGCTTTGTGCTTCCTTCCCCCTTCTTGTGTGAATTGAACACTTCAGTGATATTATACAAAGTATAATTAATGATGAGGAATACAACTTCAGGCATATCAGGCCAGTTGTCCCCTTGGCTGACACACAAGCCTGGGCCCCAGAAATGATGAATAAGCATTGTTCACAATTACATTCCTACTACAGTTTGCCAAAGAGCATTCTTCTCCAACTATAAAATATGACTTTGTTTTCAGTGTCAGACATGATTAAGTTAAACGTGTGAAGATTCCTAACCTTATCGATTTCCTTGTGTTATGATCATATTTCTCATGCTTTTCAGCACCTTTCTCACTCCTAATAGTAGGAGACATATGAAAGAACAGCTACTGTTTAGGAATTGGAATGAATATAGGTGGAGGGATGTCCGGTAATGCACTATATTAAAGGTAGGATGCTAAAGATGGCAGAAAGAAGAATGCATGTGCCTTTTTCTCAGATTTGACCATGTGGTAAATAAAGATGGTCCCATGCAGATGAACATAAATTCATACAGCTAGAACAGACCTGAGAAAAAAAAATTAATCAACTCCCTTCATCTATTAAGGAAGAAAGGTAGGCTCCATGTCATGGCAACTTGTCCAAAAATCGTAGTTAGTAAACTGACTAAATCAAAACTGGAACCCAAGGCTCTTGATCCAGAAATTAGGTGTTTTTCAACTGGTCTTGGACAATCATTAACATCTTTAACTCACTGTTTTCTCAGTTGCAAAATGGGGATGCTAACATTTTAGAGAATTTCTGCTGGAACTGCATGATCACAATATATTTGAAATTGCTTAGGATGATGAATTTTATGTAGAATGCAAAATTCGCTGTTCTTATTCTACTACACTCTTATACATGCATTCCTTCAATATCTTTATTAGGACTATCCTCATCAGTATTCAGCAATCTAATGCATAGCATGACTCAAATGCACTAAAAAGGGGCCATTTATCAAATAGGTACTTTCTTTTTTAATGCCTGAAATTCCTCCCTTAAGAAATCATTCTTTGGGTTATACATTACCCGCTTCTGAAAATGCATTTTTACAATGGGAACATGCTTATATTAATGCATCAGCATCCCTGTGTGAGAGTTTAACAGATTATTTTATTTTCTAGTACAATGTGAAGTAAGAGAAGATGAAGTTTCTAGAGGCCTAGAAAGTAGATTAAACATATGCAGGATAACTTCAAAGGGAGGGAGATATTGGCAACATATTAGCACACCTTCCATACATATTGAATATATTGCCAATTCTGTTGAATTCAACATGCTGAATTCTACATTCTCCTTATGCTTGGAAGGTATCCGATCACAGTTGAAGCAATGGTTAATTCTGGAAATTCACAATTGCGAAAAGGAAGTAGCCAACTACAAAATCTTCAGAAGAGGATGAAATAGAATTCAAAGAAACTTAGAACCCATGCAATGTGAGAATATGTTCAAGAAGTAGTACAATAGGACTTACTCTGAAAAAAAAAAAACATATAAACTGGGGATGGGACTATGATGAACTTAACTTGATTCCTCCCTAGAATGGGAGGGAGATATAAAGGCACTGTGAATCCTCTTAGGATGTCACCTCTTCTCTAAATTCCCCATTGCTTTTCTCTGTTTGCATATATTACAACAACACTTGAATATTTACATCTTTATATTTTTAAAACTAAGTCTTATGCTCCATCAGAGCTGGAATTATGTCTTCCTCACCTCTGTGTTCCACTTTAAAACAGCCCTTGACATACACACATTTTTGCTGAGTGAACAGATAACCTGTTCTTGCAGAACAGGTTAACACCGCACCACGAGTGTGATATTCAGAGAACAATTTCAACTCTGTATCAGGAAAATATCTTTGATGGTTAGACTCAAACACCAGTTTATATTAGCTGTTTCATGGAGAAAAAAAAAAAAAAAACCTTAGTGGGTCTCCCATCAGAAATGTGGGATCCTGTCCTGTTCAGGAGGTTGCATTAATGAACACTAACATTGAATCAGGCCTTCAATATTTTCATTCAAACTCCTGAAATAGCCCTAATTGGCTTTCCTGAATTCCTTCCCATCTCTAATCCATTCTCCCCATTCCCTTAAGAGTTTTCACACCAAAATACAAATGTCATTCTCATCTATATTTCTTGAAAGACACTAGGTCTTATAGCCAACACCAGCATCTGCTAAGGAAGGTTTTTATAGAATGCTGATCCCATAGGATGTCCCACATGATGCTCAGCAAACAAAGACTCTTATTGCAAAAGTTTGCAAAACGACACATTCTCATTCTGTGCTGGAGATTCATGGTGCTCCTTAGCATATGTTACAGAATTGGAGTGTTCCACATCCCAGGAAATTGCAAATTTGTTCTTTCTAGTGTCTTCTTAATCAGAGTCAATGGATTATTTTTATTTCAACATTTCCCCAAATGTATCCTTCTTTTTTCATGTTCTGTTTTGGAGGCCTCAAAGTTTCTCTACTGTCATTTGAGACATGCCATCCTACGGATATGGAGCAGCTGGGGTGGGAAGAGTGAACTGCAGGATGAGATTAGCAGTGGTGGAGAGGGAGAGGACTTGGGCAGAATCTCCAGGGGAAACCCAGCAACAGCAATGCTTTTTTTTTTTTTTTTTTAAATCACTTGTGTGATGACTCCATACCTGGAAATATGGGAGATGGTGAAACGACTTTCTGAAAGCTCATTGGCACTCCTTCTTCCAAGAAAAATATAGCCTCTCCTCCTTTTCTTTCCTTTCCACAAATACCCCTTTTTCCCTCCTCTTGTGCAATGAGTCTCCCAGATATTGAAAGCTGGCACCACAAGCTGTGATGAAGGAAATCTTGGGGCAATGAAAGCTAATGTCAACTAGAATTATCAACATCCTACAGATGACACGCTGGGACCCTGCACAGGTTCAGATAGATGAAACTGGCCCTCTGTTTCTATGAGTGCTGGCTGCTGGTGACCCCTTGCTGTGTTCTTTTTCAGAGAATTACCTTTCATGATACTAGAACCATCTACCTCAGCAGCTATGCTTCTGTCTAATCCCTTACACCCTGGGGCAGTTTGAAGTCAATGACTGAATGTCATAATAGGTATGAAAGTCAGCTCCTTGTGCCCCTGGTGGGGCCAAAACTACAGTTCAATTCATATTCCAGGAATCTCTGTAGGACAAAACTGAAGCTGGACTCCAGCTGGTGCCACAACTTCACTCTATTTCATCTCCATTTTGCTTCTCTGACATCCTTTCTCTTATGAGCAAGCACTCCAACAAATCATAGACACCCAAACTCCTATCTCAAGGTCTGTTTGGAGATCAACCTAAGACAGCCCCAAAGGATTAGAGGGTTTAGTTCTCTGCAAATTCAGAATTTTTAAGCATAACTTCCTTTGTTTCTTCTTATTTTAATTGCATCCTTCCTTGTAGATGAATGTTTATTATATTTCCATGAAGATGCACTGTTGTTCCAGAAAATAGAACCATCTTCTTCAAGCATCTCCCCATGTCACTACTTCCCCAATTGCAGATGATTATATAATTAATTGTAATTACAACACAATTTCAAATTCAGTAACATATTTATAAATATTTTTATTTGTTCTTGAATCACAATTCCCAGAGATTTTCTTTAGTCTCAGCTCTGTGTATTAAGATACTCAACACCAATGCAATGAATCTTCTAACCCAAAGTTCTTTATTTAGTTTCCCTTCTATGATTAATTTCTTTCATTGTATGTTGTTTCATGTGTTGTTGTTGCTGTGATTGTTTTGAAGAGAAATGTGCCGGGGGTGTTCTAATTGAGTATTCATTGACTTTAGACTTAAGACCAGCTTGACGAGGTATAAAAACATTGATAATTTCTCACATAATATAATATCTTCCCTGTATTCTGGCATTCAATTCTTCCATAAAGAAATTTAGACCAGCTTACTTTTCTGCCTGGGTACTCATAGGTACTTGCTCTGTATTTATTAGTATATATTTCATATAAAATTTTCATTGAACATAGTAGGCTTTTTTATAATTAACATTACAATTCAGGGCTTGGTAGATTTCATGAAATGTTTTACTACATATTTTAATTTTTTCTGTCTCCTTCTCTCTTGATGAATATCATTTATTATAATTCATTTCCTTTGTCTGCTTTCTATATAAGCTTATCTCAAATCATTTGTCTTTTTCTTTTGATTTCCATTTATTTTCATATCATTATCTCAAGTCTTTCTTTTGCCCTCATTTTTAGCATGGTTTTTCTTAGTTTCTTATGTTCTGAATTTTTTGATGGATTTATTATTCCACTAAATTTCTTTCTTAACGTCTGCTTATTTGCTTTTCCTCTCAGTGTGTGTGTGTGTGTGTTTGTGTGTGTGTGTGTGTGTACATATGTATCCTTTATATCTTTTATTCATTTGATATCCTTCTGCAACCAATTTACATTCACTTTAAAGTATGAACCATATCTTTTCCTTCATTTTCATCTTCAAATTTTTTCTAATATGTTATCAGATTTGCTTTTGTTTTCTACATTCCTCTCCTCTATAGGTCTTATATTAGTTTCTTTCCACTCATTGTGCTTCCTAAAACAAAGAAAGTTCTATTCAGATCTGTTAAAGAATGGGGAATGGGTTAGCATGGGCTAAGTGTGAGCTGGAGAGGTTACCAGCTGCCACTGGGCATGTTGTCTTGAAGCACTGTTAGAGCAAACCAGCCACATGTTCTATTTGAGTGCTCGGCTCTCCTAAGGTTTCAGCATTCCCCTTTGGGTGGGCCTAGTTGACAGCCAAACTCATATGGCACACATCTTCTCTTTCATGGTTTGTGGTTCATTTTATCTCTTCAAGTGTCTCTGATAAGCACTTTCAGAGAATCCGCAATACCTTTTAAAACCAAGAGAGGAGGGGCGGGCCTGCGACCCACCGGCAGAAGAGGAGCAGCGGCCTGCTGAGAGGCAGAGCCGCCCCCTCCCCCTGTGCCGGCAAGGTAGAGGGAACTGTGACCACCCACAGAGCAGGCCCAGCGGCCTGCTGAGGGGCAGAGCCGCCCCACACCCCCCGCGCCTGCCAGGTAGGCGGAACTGTGACCACCGACAGAAAAGGCCCAGTGGCCCGCGGCGGGACAGAGCTTCCAATCACTCCTGCAAGGTAGGCAGGCCGGGGACCCACCAGCAGAAGAGGAGCAGCGGCCTGCTGAGAGGCAGAGCCGCCCCCTCCCCCCGCGCCTGCAAGGTAGGCGGACCTGCGACCCACTGGCAGAACAGCCCCAGAGGCCGGCAGAGGGGCAGT